>NC_134353.1:972902673-973168285 GCF_048569485.1 Anomaloglossus baeobatrachus
TACTTGGTAAATGCTTTTTCTATCTCACAGTTATCACTAGCGCTCTCCTTGAGGTCATCAACAATAGTCAAATTTACCTTGTCAGGCGGGAATAAATTATCATCTTCGAATGTATGCAGCAGACCCTCCACAAATCTGATGTTGGGAAAATAGAGAGAAATTTCGTCATATAATTTTTGCCAGCATGAATAAAACCAAACAATATTATCTGGTTTGTGTGAAAAATGAGTATCAATATTATGTAATAACTGTTTTACAAAATAACGTTTTCCAGAATTAGACGGCCCTGCTAGAATACATGAGAATGGGTGCTGCAGTCTTGGGTCCATCTTGAGTCACAACTAATAGCCAAAGGGTAGGGTGGTAAAATTGTCTAACAGTCGCCGCTTTGTATAAACACACTTTTGTGTTTTTTGCGCAATGGCCTCGTCTCAATGTCCCAGTACTTTTTATTTCTCACAATACCCGGTTGTTCAATGATAATGCTTCTCTGTGTTTCTGAGTCAGAATTACGCTGGTAGTCCAGAACTAGATCTTTTAGACTGTTGAAATTAATAGACTGTGTGTTAGCAACATTTAGTGTTATACCCTTCACTTTTAAGACAGTTTTACCAGTGTTGAGTTTGTAGCCGTAGGTTTTTGGTCCCGCAGATACAAATTCAGTGATGTACGTGTCCTCAGGTATCTCACTGGTCAATTCCTCCAGGTAATCACCTGAAGTCGGGGTCCACTCACCAGCTTTCTGCACAAAAATTACTGAATCTGTGTCATGATAAAGACATCTTTCCTGCAACCGGTCCAGCAGAGAATACAGCTCTAGTCGGCCATACGCCGTTGTAAAACAGGCGATAAAAATGTTTGTGTTTTTGTTGACGGTGTGGTGTCCTTTTACATATTTCCAATTGATGGTGGCTGTTTCATCATCAATAAAATGAAGCATTGAGATGTCATAGTATGGTAGAAACACACGCTGAAAGAGCTCATCAGGGTTGCTAACAATACTGGTACATGGTAAATTAGATCTCTGTGCAAACTTGCCCCATAAAGAATTTAAGAACAATTTAGAGATCTGTCTCTTAGCCGGATTCACCCCTATATTTTCAGGGCGTAATTGCACACCTTCTCTCTCTAGAAAGGAGTCAATGTATTGCTGTTTCTTGGCGTCATCAGTGCACCAGCTGGGATAGCCGGAAGCCTCCTGCTTATCCCTAAGATGTAATTTAATGTATGGGGTAAACAAATCATCGCTGGTTTCAGGAAAATGCCAGATTTCATAGATGTGCGCTATCCTATACCCTTTTTCTATGGCCATCTCAAGTTCTATAGTGCACCATGTACCGGTCAGCGATCGCTCCTCGTCAGTATGACCACAAACCTCTGTCTGTGAATTTACAGCGCATGTGTGGCAAAGAATAACATTAATTTTTTATTGAGTTTTACCGGCAAAACAGGAAAAAATAAATCTCTTGGAGGGTAGACCTTGACTTTTGCAATACCAAAGTATTTTTTAATGAACCCAAAATTCTCGTAGATAATGTGCGGATGACCTACAGGGTATGTTTTAGTTTTGTTTACAAAAGGGTACAGACTTGTGAAATCATAGTAATGTAATGTCTCCCCATCTTTCAGACTGTGATAGAGTTTAATGGCATTAGTCCGACCCCCATAAAGCGCATCACGGGGGTCTAAGGGTGTAGGGAAATCCATTTGGTGAAGAAATGTTTGAAGGTTAGAATCTTTTTCAACCATTTCATTCCACTCATGTTCCCACCTCAATCTCACTGTGTACCCACAGCACTGCAAGTAACGCTTTTTAGCTAGATAGGCGTAATATAATTGACCGTAGGACGTGTTTGGGACCTTGTTTGTATCATTTTCATTATAACATACAGGGCAGCCATGGTAAAAACATTCCTGAAATTCAAAGGCTATGTGCCGATTGTTAACATAGGCATACCCGTCTAAAAAATATTTCCCGACTTGTTTTTCACCACCTCTCAAAGCTGCTGAATGGTGATGTTCTCTGCGTGCTACACACATGAGCCACTGTATAGCGGGGGACGAGAAGCACTTTTTTGTTTTGTGATAATTATCCCCTGGTAAAATGGCGATGGTATGTTTAGGAAGAAATTTAAACCTGTACATTGACATGCATACAGATACCAAGGTGATGAGCTGAAAAGGATCAACGCATCTGGACACTTCAATTTTTTTCTTTTCTCGCCATCAGTATATTTTAACATTTTTTCTCGTCATGTCCATAACACGTTCCCTATAGAGTTCACACGAGCGCCTCAGAATCTCAGCATCTTGCTTGCAATAAGATTTTAGTTCCGTCTTAAAGTCAAAAGTTGTGTTTGTGTGGCCCTCATACCATTCTATAAATTCAGTTTTCTCACTAGCTGTCATATACTCCACCCCGTAATATTTTACAGGTGGTAGGGGACCCACATAGTTTTGATTTTCCTCGGTGTTAAAAAAGTGTGGAAAATGTCCTTTTGATCCTGAAAACCCCATAGCCTGTGGTAGTTTACTAAGCTTCATGGGAATGAAATTGAGCGAGTCTATGAATCTTATTCCCAAATCAGGCAGCGTCGCACACAAGAGACGGCCACCTTGAGCTATCTGCTTCACTTGTAGTTTTTCAGATATCAACTCCTTAACAATAAAGTATGTGTCATATCTGCTGGCATTGTGCGCTGTACACGTATAGCCTGAAAATGTACCGCTGGTTAGAAACTGAACAAAGTCATGAGTGCATGTTTTACCTTCAAACTCCCAGGAAGGGTGACCATACAGCGTTGTGGCATAAATGTAATTTGGGATGTGCGTGCCTGTCTCCTGCATGCATTCAAAGTCATAAAACATAGATCGATCTGTCTCGCCCTTTGGTACATACGGCCGCATGTAGCAAAGATGAGCATCGAATTTATTTAGACGAATGCCGCAAACACTGCAGCGCAATCCCCTACATTCATGCTCGGTCTCACTATTTCTGGACACAAAATGGTGACATTCATCACAGAATGTTTTAAGTCTGCAAAAAGCTGGATTAACTGCAGCTAGTTGTGTGTGTTGGACTAAGCACTCGCTTGAGCGACAATACACCCGACAGACAGGACACCGGGGTTGTTCTGCACCAGGGCTCTCCACACAACACTCTCTTTGACAAGCTTTACAAAAATACTGACAAGAATGGTTATACTTGTGGTGATACATTGAGTTGCACCTCTCACAAAAGTAAGATTTGCCGATAAAGCCCTTCATATTCTTTATACCATAGTAGTGATTATCATGATGCAGTATGAAAACAGTTTTGGTCCCAGATGTATTACCTGTGTCAAAGTAACGCCAATCACCCCGGCTATAGTACAGCACTTTTATGTTGACGTTCAGATGTTTTTCAAAACTCGCAATATCACTAAAGCTTACTCGGTGATTCTCAGGGATATTTAGCGCTGCTTGTACGGCCTTAGAACGAATCAGCAAAATTGTATCCCCAACATCACTGTCAGCAATCAGTGCGCACACACCAGCGGCAAAGCACAGATTTGTGTTGTAATTGTTAAAGCCGTACAGCCAGCGTCTCTTTTGTGGAAGTATTTGGGTGCTTGCTATGGATTTTAATCGGCGTTTCACGCCGCCCCTTCGGTTTTTAATTATTGTTACGACTAATTTCAGGGAGTTGGATGCTATGCATTCTGCATTACTATGCAGCGTCCGAGCAACAGAATTTAAAAACGTTTCAGAGCTAAAATTCTCACGACTTTGTTTTGTAGTAAAAATGGGATCTAACGTGTCACCTCCTTCAAGTCTTAACTGAATAAAGTCACCAGGCTCAATGTGTCTGATTCTGTCCAGTAATGATTGAATGCCATCATGGACAACATTCAGGGCCTCTTCAAATGATTGTATACGATCTAAATTTACAAATTTGAAATGATCGGTATACATGAGGGCTTTGAAATTGCAGCGTTGTCTTTGGTGATGATAAAAATGTTGTAAAACATCAGCATTAACGGTCCGCACATTATCGCCACCACCAAAGACAACAGAATCATCATTTACATTTTCACCGTGTGTTTCAAGATGGGTGCTGCTTTGAGCATTTGGAGACACATTGGGGCTAACACCACCAGGAACATCTTGAGTGTATAAAGATGGACTCTGTGCATGTATCAGTATCTGTGGATTTTGTGTAGTTATAGATCTGCGAGCTGCCACCCGTCGTCTTCTATCTGCTAGTGAGAGTTTCGATCTAGCCATCAGCGCTAGAGCCCTTTTAATTACTCGCAATCTATAAGACCTCTGTGGTCCTATTTTGGGCAATTTCGGCAGCCCATATCCAACCATGCTTAGTCACAGCAAATTATTTTTATTAGATTGTGATGATACAATAGCATGTTCTCTATTGAATGCATATAGTTCTGCGATAATGTCATGTGTTGGGCATGCATTTATCAATCTTTCATACGTTTCACAGAAATATTTTAGCTTGTTCTGGTAGATTTTGCTTTGGACGTACTGACCAGACATAGCGTGAAGCATGTTTTCCTGTTCATCAGACCACACAGGTTTCACTGTGCAAGCTGATGTAGAGTCAACTCTCTGCTTTTTACTTTTACTCTGTCCTGAATGTGCTCGCCTCCTCTTCAAAGGATTCACGATATTAAAATCATGACACACATTCTTACCGTCAGCTAACTGGTCAATTTCTCTATCGAGTGCTTCACGAGCCGCTTGTGCCTGGTCAATCGTGGGAATGATCTGTGTTGCTGACACTCCACAACCAGTCTGTGTCAAGTCAATCGTGGTCATGGTCTGTGGCGTGATGGTGGGTAGTGGTATTGTAGTGGTCTTGATTGACCATGGCTTGTATTTATGGGATGTCTGATTTGGCCATGTCTCCACGATATTTGGCTGGCACAGCACTTCCTTCTTGGCGTACCACAGAAAATGGGGATATGGGGCGTGTTCTCGCAGATCCATATGCTGTCTGTAGTGTGAACTGTGCTGCAGCGATGTTTCCGTCATGCACCGCTACAGGCTGTAGAGTAGAAGTTGTTTGTTTCTGGACACTTTGTGTGGCTAAAAGAAAAGAGTTACAGTTGTGTCAGATATATCTGAATCATTGTGTAACATTGTTTTAAGGCCCTGTCACACACACACACAGATAAATCTGTGGGCCTTTATAAAACCTGCACAGAAAAAAACAAAAACAAAAAACAACTAAATATATACTTACATGTGCTAGGAAGTGTCTGCGTAGTTGACAACTTGGGTGTATTCTCTTTGGAGAATATGAGTTTCCTACCACTCAGTTTACGGTCTGTGAATAAAATATAACCATTAACCTGAGGTACAAATGCATTTCTTCTGCACGCTGTTCTTCATATACTCATCATCAGCTTTCCTATTCGCGGTCTTCAGGTGTAGCGGCTTGCCCTGTTTCTTAGGTGTTTTAGAAAGCTGCTGACTTCCAGTCATGTAGGCCGCTTGACGCATCTCACCATCACCTGTATAAGAGTTCATTTTTAGTTGCATGTGTAAATACATATGCGCAAAAGCAATTTTTCAAAGAGACGCTGGCTTTTCTATAATAGAAGAGAGATTACCTTTTCTATCTTCATTTAGCACACATTCTGGCAATGTCAGGGTAATAGCCGGTATAGAAACATCACCATCTCCAATAATGTAGCCCGGTTGCACAACATCTGTATAAGAACTAGTATTTACTTTCATGTCTAAATACATGTTTAAATTACGTTTATATATATATAATGTATATGCAACTTACTGGCTATAGATTGCAGAAAATTAATTTGGCTTGTTTCTCCTCTAGTATTACTGCCAGTCGGTATCGCTGCTGTATTCACAAATTTTACAAATGCCGGATCAATTTCGATCTGTATGAAATCATCTTAAACAAGAATGAAATAATATAAAAATAATGTACAATCAAAACCTTAATCACTATACGCTGACTTTTCTATAATAAAAGAGATGTTACCCTCTCTATCCTCATTCATCATACATTCTGAATTTGCCGGGGTATTAGGCGGTACAGAAACACCCGTATTCATAGTTTCTAAAAAAGCATCGTCATCACGGTAATCCATGAATTCACCTTAAGCAGGAATGAAATAATATGAAAATAATGTGCAAAACATAGGAAATTATTAAATATAATAACTATTAAATATATAACTATTAAATATAATGCCTACCCCATTGTTGCGCATCTGGGAGAATATCACCGAATTGATCCACACTATTTTGGGCGTCCATCTAAAATATTAGGTCTGTGTGAATTTTCCATAGTATTTGATACATATTTATAGCGAGGACAAATACAGATAATAGCGTGTATAATAAATAAGCTACATTCTATAACTTAACAAATATATCTATTATTGTTATAAATATAATTCCTGTTATAATAAACATAGTCACTATTAAATACACTATTTAGATTTAATACCAGCAAAAGCATATTAGATGTTAAAAGTTAAAAACTTACAGCTTATAGAATCTTTGAAGTTTTCTTGAAAGCGTCGATAGAGGGGGCGGAGCTAGCTGATGGCACATTAGGACACAGAAAGAAGGAGCTCCCACAGACCCACGGCAGAACTCCAATAACACAGGCACTCACCGGGCTCCAGGACGGTAATGGCGCGCAGGAGAGGACGGGCGACGAGCACACAGATCCAGGAGGGAGAAGGTGCTGATATCGGCCGCTTTTTCGGGGCCGCAGCCTCTCAGCCTGACACTGCTGCTCTCTCCAAGATGGCGCCGGCAAATACTGAGACAGGAGATAACACTCAGCAAACATGCAGAGGAGCGACCTCACTGCCCCCACACGTGCTGGCAGCCAGCACAGCTCTAAATGCAGACACATTAAAGCTGGGCACCACAGAGGGGAATACTGATAACCCCTTGCCCCAGACACAACAACGATCTCCAGGGGAGTTACAGGCAGAGCAAGGCTCCAGCCCAATATTACAACAAACTCCAGCAGCCATGGGAAGCAGACCTGCAGCACCCGGAGAGGAGCCTGTAATAAAACCACCACAACAACACACATCACCTAAAGAACAAAGACCCTCCAATTCAAATACCTCCACCAGCAGAAACAAAGGAGACAAGAATAAACCAGACCAGTCACAGGTACAAGAGGAAGATTGGGATTGGAAAGCACATATCAGATCAATTCCAACCAGGCAGGAAATGGACTCTTTGCTGGGGAAACTAAGGGAATCCCACAAGCAGGACATGGCTGCTATACAATCAGAGATCAAACAAATTGGTCAGCGTGTAGCAGCTACAGAAGAGGTGCAGGAACAGGTATTTTCCCATATAGAATCACATCAACAAGTCCTATCAGAGCACACAGCCCAGATACAGGACATTTTGACCCATTTAGATGATATCGAGAACCGGCATCGCCGTAATAACTTAAGGATTAGAGGCCTCACAGAGGCAGTGGAGCCATCACAGCTGGACGAATGGGCACAAAAATTCTTCACCCGTCTCCTCCAACGTGATCCAGAACAACGCACAGAACTGGACCGCATCCACAGATCCCTGGGTCCCAAATCCCCTGACCCGGCCAGACCAAGAGATGTGATATGTCGGGTCCACTTCTATAAAGAAAAGGAGGCCATACTACAAAGATGCAGAGAGAAAGGAGCGGGTACATATAAAGGGACACCCTTGATTGTCCTGCCAGACCTATCACGGAGAACACTACAACTACGTAAGGCCTTAAGACCACTACTCCAGTCCCTTAAAGATAAAGATATTCCATATCGCTGGGGATATCCTTTCCAACTCCTAGCCAAGAAGAATGGGAAGTCGGCAGTCCTCCGGTCCTTGGGAGATCTTCCTAATTTCTTAGGGACTTTTGAACTGCCTATGATCAGCCTGCCAGATTGGCCAACTCCGGGAGGTCCCACACCCTTACCACCAAGGGAGCAATGGCGACAAGTACAGAACAGACGAGCTGGAGGATCCCCCCGAGATGTACATCGCTGATCATCGCTGACCATCCAGAGAAAGGAAGGAAACATAGTGGAGGAGCCAGGAGGCGAGATACATGTTGATTATATTTGATTGTTTATCTACCTACATATCTATAGAAAATTATAAACAACAAATGCATGGCTAT
Organism: Anomaloglossus baeobatrachus; assembly: GCF_048569485.1. Taxonomy (NCBI): domain Eukaryota; kingdom Metazoa; phylum Chordata; class Amphibia; order Anura; family Aromobatidae; genus Anomaloglossus; species Anomaloglossus baeobatrachus. Next base: position 972,910,841 of record NC_134353.1, read on the forward strand.
AAATATGTATTCACTGACGGAAACAAACCTGAGGTTCCCACAGGAAAGGTGCCTACTTCAAAAGACATTATGAACAAAGAGAAAAGAAGAAAAATGGCACAAAGACGTAATGCAAAAAGTATTAAATTTTATTCACACCAATATACAAAGATGTAAGATAGCAACAGGTCATAAAAATGTGTTATATATTGTCAATTAAGACAAAAAATTGAGGAAGGGGGGGGATGAAGTCACCTAAGGGCAATGGATGCAAGTGTATGTAGAACACAAAAAGTATAAAAACAGTCCTAACCGCCGCTATAGAGAAACCTAAAGGGGGGGGAAAAACATACATATCTATAGAGCATAACTATATCAATGCTTTTTCCCACCTCTCCCCTCATACCATCTCCTTCCCCCCCCCTTTTTTTTTTTTCTCTCTCCCCGCTTCCCACCTTCCCACATTCTCCACACTCTCATCACTCTCTAGCACACACCATATTCAACTCTCTTACCCCCTCCCCCCCCCCCCTTTTTTTTTTTTTTCCTATTCTCTTTCCTTGCTTCCCACCTTCCCACATTCTCCACACTCATCACCCTCTAGCACACACCATATTCAACTCTCTTACCCCCTCCCAGCCCTTTTTTTTTTTTTTCCTGCCCCCCCAAATTTTTCCTGCTTCTCCCCACTGGTCCTTTATCTTCGCATCATTCCCTGCGTTACATAATCCTTCTTTTCCCAGTTGTCTTTCCCCTTCTCCCCTTTTCCCCTTCCCCTTCATCTAGATCTGATATTGAGCTCTGGTTTAATTACATTTTTCTAAGTTACTTGTACCGTGTTCTCCCGGTGCCATATGTTTTATATTTGAAATATATCAAACATTCGGGGGTTGGGAGGAGGGAGGGAAGGAAAAGTTATTGATCATTATTAAATTGCATATGTGGATTGTTATTCATATTTCATGTGGAGGTCTGTCGTGGGGGCGGGGGAGCTCTTGAAGTGCCGTAGGCTTCCCCGTACCTCTATCAGGGACGTGGCAGAGTGCCACATTAGACAATAGTCTACTAGTAGATACTCAGGAGCAGTAGGCCATCTAGTCCTACTTAGCTTACTTACCTCTTTTCTTTCTCAACTATCTTATTTCTATTCCTCTCTTCTTCTTTTTCCTTTTCTTTTCTCTCTTTCTATCCCCTTCCCACTCTTTTCTGTGATGTCGCACCTAACCTTTTGCACCTACAATACTAAAGGTTTAAATAAACCTGAAAAGAGGAGTCAAATCTTATATCGTCTACATCGGAAGGGAGTTAAAATAGCTCTATTCCAAGAGACACACTTCATAGCTTCCAATACACCTAAATGTAAAACCAAAAATTACCCGACGTGGTTTCATGGCCCACACCTTAGTCGGAAGGCAAGCGGGGTTTCCATTGCCTTCCACAAAACGTTCCAGCCAACAATCGTTGACACACTCATTGACCAGGAGGGACGCTGGTTATTTCTTAAAATATCTTTTTTGAATAACATCTATACTATTGCTAACATCTATTTTGCAAATCAAGACCAGGTATCCTTTGGACTGGAGACTTTGAGGGGGCTGGCGGAGTTTGCGGGTGGCACCTGTATCATCGTGGGAGGAGACTTCAACCTCGTTCTAGACCCGGTCCTGGACTCGTCCTCTGGTAGGTCCGCAATCCCCTCCTCGGCACTACGTAGATTGAAAAGGGAACTGACATCCCTTAAATTAGTTGATCTTTGGAGGGTCCTACATCCCGGAGTTAGAGACTACAGTTTTCATTCCACAGTACACAACAGCTACACCAGATTAGATCACATCTTCATATCCCATGACTTGCTGGACAAATCCCCGGGCTGCTCGATGGATGTCTTCCTTTGGTCGGACCACGCACCAGTGTATGGGGAAATTGGGGTAAGGGACAGAGGGGACACGGGACACACCTGGAGATTTAATGATAATCTACTTAAAAATGAGCAGTGTCTGGAAGATATCCATAAGACCATTGCAAATTTCAAAATAGATCATGCGGCAGATCCTACACCAGACCCGGTCAAATGGGAAGCGTTAAAATGTATGATTTGGGGGGTTTGCATATCGCATGGATCCAGAATTAAAAAAGAAAGTGCAAGAGAGCTAAAAGAACTACTGCTGCAGCTAGGCCACATAGAAACGATAAATAAATCCAGAGCCAGTGATATACTCAAAATAGAAATATCTAACATTCGTCACCAAATATTATCCATACTAGATCGAAAATCGTTGTGTGCCAGGGATAAATTCCGCAGGAATATCTTTGAGTTTGGAGATAAAAGTGGACGATTACTGGTCAGAACCCTACATCCCAGATATGCACAAACTCCAATACTCTCGCTAAACTCACAGACAGGAACTCAGATCCACTCCACCCCTGACATACTAGAAGAATTCAGAACCTACTATGCAAAACTTTACAACATCCCAACTCCACACGCCCCATTATCTGACATGAGACACCATAACATCTTAGAATACCTCAATAAATATGCACCAGACCCTCTTGAGGATACAGAGGCTGAGAGCCTAGAAGAGGATTTCTCAGACACTGAACTAGGCGATGCTATTAAAGCCCTTAAAGTTGGCAAAAGTCCTGGCCCCCAAGGGTTTACCCCCCGGTTCTACAAAATATGTGGAGAAGCCTGTAGCTCTATAATGTTGAAAGCCTTTAACTCCATAACAAAAACATGCCAGTTCCCTAAACAGACACTTCAAGCCCGAATAACAGTAATCCCAAAACCTGGCAGGGATCCACTAACTTGCGCCAATTACAGACCTATCTCATTAATAAACGTGGATATTAAACTATACTCTAAAATGATAGCTTTGAGATTAGGGCCCTACATTCCCAAGCTGATACACAAAGACCAGGTAGGATTTGTTCCAGGGAGGGAGGCGCGTGATAATACAATCAGAACCCTGTCTTTGGTAGCCCAAGCCCGACAACGCCAAACCCCAATGTGCCTCTTGACGGTCGATGCCGAAAAAGCATTTGACAGAGTCCATTGGGGCTTTTTAGAAGCCACGCTGCAGGCAATTGGCGTCCGTTCGCGCTTACTACAATGGGTAAAGGCCCTATACCGTGAACCAACGGCACAAGTGGGCGTGAACGGACGCCTGTCAACCCCATTCAATATTGGAAATGGCACCAGACAGGGATGCCCTCTATCACCATACCTATACATTTTGGTAATGGAATCCCTGGCAAACGCGCTTAGGAAAAACCCCTCGATAAAGGGGTTACAGATAGGACCAACGTCTCATAAACTGGCACTGTTTGCAGATGACCTCCTGATATATGTGACACAACCAAGGATTAGCTTACCCGCCATACTAGAGGAGTTTGAGACTTTTGGTGGACTCTCCAACTTTAAAGTAAACCTACAAAAAACAGAGATCCTAAACGTATCGCTACCATCGGTGGAAGAGGATGCCCTCAAACCCGATTTTCCCTTTAAGTGGAACAGCAATTGCATAAAATATTTGGGGATCAGGATACCTTCTAAATACCAAGACCTATATGAACATAATTTTCCAGACCTTTTAAAAAACATACAAAAAGACCTCACGGCTTGGCATAACCTCCCCATCTCGTGGTTTGGCAGAGTCAATACAATTAAAATGGATGTCCTACCCAAAATACTATATATGTTCCAAACAATCCCATTGAATCTAGGAGAAAACTTCTTCCTCAAGTTAAAAAAGATGATCAGCAATTTTGTATGGCGAGGTACCAGACCCCGACTGAAATACTCCATGTTGAACAGGTCTCGCTGTGGCGGAGGGGTGGGGCTACCTGATTTTAAAGCGTACCATGCGGCGTCGGTGGGCAATTGCATACTGGATCTCCTCCATAACAGGGACAGAAAATTGTGGGTAGAGATTGAATGTGATCTACACGCAACCATGATGCAGGGAATCTTCTGGTTATCATCTAGAATCAACTTGGAGACCCTGGGAATTTCCCCAATTCTCTTGTCTCTGGCTACTGCATGGAGGAGGGCCAATAGGCGATATAGGCTGACAGGGGAACTGGGCCCTATGACACCACTGGTGGGCAACCCTGCATTCCAATGCTGGCTTCACGAAATCCGTCCCAGCTTGATTTCAATGCCAACGGGAGGGATCCCATGTGTTAAAGATATCATTACTCAACAGGGTTGCAGACCACTGATGTCCTTGCTAGATGACCGGCCAAGAGAGCCAAGTCATTGGTTTCAATACTTACAACTACGTAGCTTTGTAGACTCTCTGTCTCCGAGATCTGAGATGCATAAGGACTTAACTCCATTTGACAGACTATGTTTCCTTCGAGAAACACCTCCCCACATAGTCTCGATAATCTACAACATAACAGTGTCTGGAGGGACGGGGGGGGACCTGCCCGAGTATGTAGGGCAATGGCAGTCAGAACTGAGAAAGACTTTTTCCAAAGAACAGTGGTATAAGTCATTTATCCTAACACACAAATCCACCATCTCATGTAGAATGCAGGAACTCAACTATAAAATCCTCGCACAGTGGTACAGGACACCAGCCAGGCTCCACAGAATGTTTCCAGAGGTCTCAGACACTTGCTGGAGGTGTCAGTCCTCGGTGGGCACAATGCTACATGTTTGGTGGTCTTGTCCAGGGATCCAGGGATTATGGGAAGACGTCTTTGCTCTCTATAATCATTTACATCAAGTGGGAGTGACACCCTCGCCGGAAGTGGCACTCTTCTCAATGTACGGGGGGGCAATCTCTAAGGCGAAGAGAGGTCTGCTCTCATACTTCATGATCTCAATGAGACAGATCATACCGAAACATTGGAGGTCCACCTATACATTGAGAAGAGCAGACTGGGTGGGGGCTATGGATGCCCTGAGACGTTTGGAAGAGATAAGAGCATTTGATGAAGGGAGAGACTCACTATGCTTTTCCACCTGGTATCCGAGGCTTCAATTCAGAGAAACACAACAATTCCAATCCTGGTTACATACGGGCACGCTGCCACACTGATGTTTGGCGGGGCGAAGTGGCCCTCCTGATGGGAGGGTGGTGTGGTGCGACGTCACAGAACCCTACAGAATCTCCCCTTCTCTCTTTCTCGTGTTTTCCTTCTTTCTCTTCTCTTTCTCCCTCTTCTTCTCCTTTCATCCCTTGCTTTTCTTTCTTTCCCCTCTTTTCCTTCTCTTGCTTATCTAATTAGTGTACATAGGTTTACTTGTTGAAATATATGGCAAGATTATACAGAATGATATTGGCATCTACATATTAAATAGAACAAAAGATAAACGATTGATATATACTTGGGATAAGATGTCATTAAGGATGTTATGAAGAATTTTTCTTGTAAGACCTACGATAAAGTTCACTGTAGTATATGCTGTATAAGATTTAAATGCCCAGACCAAACTGCAACTTTTCCATATTCTGTAAAACCGGGCACTACAAAATTATCTATATTCATGCTTTGTTATATAATTTTTCTTGAAAACAATAAAGAAATATTAAACGAAAGCGTCGATAGAGAGAGTGTCGGTCAGTCGCTGATAGTAACCAGGACACTTAGTTTTGACAAGCGCTCTTGCTCTGTATTTAAAGCTGTACAGAGATAACACATCTACCGTTTACGCCCTTAAGAACTGACCAGTTACGCACGTTTGCTGTATCAGCATTAAATAAATATATTACTAAGCAAAAAAAAAAAGAAAAAGAAAAAAAAAGAACACATATTGATACACGAATTTTGAGATATATATACACACACACACATATATATATATATATATATATACAACCCAATAAATATATCACTAAGCAATAACTGTATATATATATATATATACAGCCCAATAAATATATCACTAAGCAATAATAGAGAACACATTTTGATACACTTTGATAGCTACACAACACACTTAAAGGATGATGTCTGGGCATTGTGAAAAGATATTACAAAAACAGTACTACAACCCTAAAAATATTGGTTCTTTTGGAGGTGTTGCAAGTTTATATAGAGGAATTCGTAACCACAATATTACAAAGAAAGATGTGCTTAATTGGTTGGCTAATCAAGATACATATTCTTTACACAAACCAGTCAGGAAACATTTTTTGACCAATAAAATAATCGTGGCAAACATCGACTCCCAGTGGCAAGCCGATCTTGTCAGTATGATTGATTATTCAAGAGAAAATAACAATATAAGATACATTCTAACAGTTATTGATATCCTATCGAAATATGCATGGTGCGTGGCCTTATCAAACAAGACAGGAACAAGTGTTGCCAGATCACTCGAATTAATATTTGAAAATGATCAGCGGATACCAAGGAAATTACAGACGGATCGGGGGCGCGAGATTATGAATAAGGCCGTGAAGCGCGTGTGTAATATACATAACATTCATCTTTTTTTTACTAACAATACCGTAAAGGCCTCCGTGGTGGAGCGATTTAATCGAACACTTAAATCGAGAATGTGGCACTATTTCACGAAGAATAATACCTTTAGATATATTGATATTTTACCTGATTTGGTGTATAGCTATAATCATTCGTATCACACTGCAATTCGTTGTAGACCCATTGATGTGACCAAACATAACTCGTTACAAATCTGGAGAAATATTTACGCTTCTAGTAACGCTGCTAAGCCTATTAAACCTTCTTTAAAAATTGTCGATCATGTAAGAGTGTCACGCTATAAAGGCATTTTCGCTAAGGGTTATGAACAAACATACACCGATGAGATATTTGTTATTACAGCCATCAATGTCAAATTTCAAAACCCTCTCTATAAAATTGCTGATTTGAGCGGTGAAGATGTACAGGGCTCGTTTCATAAAGAAGAGCTGCAAAAAATACCAATGGATGAGAATCACATCTACAGAGTCGAAAAAATTTTGAGACGCAAGCGTAAGAGCGGTGAGAGACTGGTATTAGTTAAGTGGCTTGGTTTTCCTTCAAAGTTTAACAGTTGGATTAAAGAAGATTAGCTGACAGACATCTAAATCATGGAGGCGGAATCATTTTATATAACATTACCGAGCAATGCATCTTCTAAAATATATCCTGAGAACACAATATCATCTTATACCACCAAATTGGCAAAGCCTGTACACCTTTCTGGACCCTTTGAAGTCGCGCTCACTGAGATTCAATACCCGCATACATGGTATACGTTTGAGCAGAATGATGGAAATTTCTTTATAGGGAAGCGTGGTGAAGTTTTGAAGGAGTTCTATTTGAAACCGGGATTTTATTCAAACATCGCTGAACTCATAAGAGCCATTAATTAGCGTATTGATGCATTGAACGTAGCACCCGATGGTTTTAAACTAAGATACGACGATGTGAAGAGAACTGTTACCATGTCGGATTCACCGACTATACATTTTGCACCAGGGCAGAAACTCTCGCATATTTTAGGACTACCACCCTATATTGAGGCCTCTGTAGATAATGCACATCTGGAAAGGAAAAAGGCGTATGCAGATATAAAAGATGGGTTTTATACATTATATGTGTACACAGATATAATACAACACCAACTTGTGGGGGATAGTTATGTTCAGCTTCTGCGAACAGCGCAGGTAACGGGAAAGAGTGGCGAACTAACCACTCTCCAATACACAAGGCCCGATTATGTACCGCTTTGCAAGCAACATTTTGATTCTGTGACGATCTCTATATTATCAGATCAGGGTGTGCCTGTTAAATTCAAATACGGCAAGGTAATTATTCGATTACACTTTCGACCGAGAAAGGGCTAACACAGTAAAATGGTGTCTCAAAGGGTGTATGGCGAGCCAGCAATTTATGCAAGGTATTATATGGCTCAAACGGGCCATGGTTTAGAGGGCTTTCGCGGTGATGCGCACATGTATGGCGGGGGTCTTGCAGGTATTTTTAGAGGCCTTTTTAGGCGAGCCGTACCGTTGTTCAGGAAAGGTATAGAATTAGTAAAACCGCACGTAAAGACAGCTGTCAAAAACATAGCTAAAGATGCGGTCACATCCCTCTCAACAGCCGTAATGAATCGGATAAACACGGACCCGCAGGAGGGCTCTGGAATTATTTATGTTGCTAAAAAACAGCAGAAAAGAAAAAGGCAGGCTCGTTATTCACAACCCCCTATGCTCATGGTTAAAAATACTACCAAGAGACGAAACCGCCAGAAAAGGGTGAGACGCTCTCTCGGTGACATCTTCTAATCGCTTATCATGGCTTTCATACATGAAGCATCGATCGAGTGTGCAAAATCTGAACTGGATATTTTTGACCTCCCTCCAACACAGACAAGTATAGAGAAATCGCTTTTTGTAGAAGTTCAACCTATTGCGGCTCTGTCAGACAATGCACCCTTGGAATTTTTTATATCGGGCAGCGGTGAATATTATTATGATCTAAACAATACGCTGCTGTACATAAATTGTCGCATCGTCAAACAAGATAATACAGCTATCGGCGCTGACGCCAGAGTATCTTTTATAAATTACCCCCTCGCTACGCTCTTTAATCAGGTTGACATCACTCTGGGCGATCGCCTTATCTCACAGTCGGATAACCTCTACAGTTATAGAGCGTACATTGAAACGCTTTTAAATTACAGCTCACAAACATTATCATCGCAATTTACTGTTGGATTGTTCTATAAAGACACTGCAGGACATCATAATGATCGGACCTTGGATGGCGCAAATGCTGGTTTTGTCAAAAGAGCCTTTATATCATCCAACTCTAAACCTGTAGATCTCATGGGACCAATTTTTGGAGATATATTTAATCAACCAAAGCTCATACTTAACGGTCTTGACCTCAAGATCAAGTTGTCAAGAAATAAGGATATTTTTTGTTTGATGTCCGCTGATGCTGAGCAATATAAAGTGCAAATCTCACACGCTGCTCTGTATGTAAAAAGAGTGCAGGTCTCTCCAGCTGTACGAATAGGCCACAGTCAGGCCCTACTAGCTGCAACAGCCAAATACGCTATTGATAGGGCCTGCATGAAAGTATACAGCATACCGGCTGGTACACGAATTTCAAACCACGAGAACCTCTTCTTAGGCCAAATTCCTTCAACAGTAATATTAGGATTTGTAGATAATGAAGCATTTAGTGGCTCACATACTAAAAATCCTTTGTGCTTTGCTCATTTCAACATAAGCCAGACAGCAATTTATGTCGATGGCCAACAAATACCAGCACGGCCATACCAACCTAATTTCAATGTTGATTTAGCCGTTCGAGAGTTTATGTCGTTAGCCCAGATTTCTGGGAAACAAAGGTCCGATTCTGCTTTGGCAATAGACCGTGAAGAATTTATGGATGGATTCACATTATTTGCGTTTGATTTATCCCCCGATCAAGAGCCCGGTGGTCATTTCTCGCTTGTGAAAACCGGTAACCTACGCGCTGAAGTGCGGTTTGCGGTAGCTACACCACATACTGTAAATATGATCGTATATGCTCTCAGCTCAACTATACTTGAAATCAACAACAGAAGAGAAGTATTATTTGATTATATCTAATTTTGAATACCCTGCAACTCACAAATCTGCTGAAGTCCGATCGTTATACAGACCGTATATTTGCCGGTGTGTTTCCGTGTGATTTGCTACCGTCATATAGAGTGAATCAGAGACCCGCTGCTTACATCGTGAACACAGACACCGCCAGTCAAAGCGGCCGTCATTGGATATTAATTGTACTCTGCGATGATAAGAAGGCAATATTCTTTGATAGTTATGGCTACCCGCCTTGTTCCATAATTTTTCCTGCTGAGTTTGTAAGCTTCTTAAACAGAAACGCTGAACTATATTGTTATCAAAATAATAAATTACAATCAACATATTCACGTGTTTGCGGGCAGTACTGCGTTTACATTTTGTACCATTTAGCACGGGGTACATCATTCGATAAAATATTACAATGCTTTACTACTGATTCAAACAGTAATGACCGTGTAGTGTCTACTTTTGTAAAAGCTAAATGATCTAATCACACTGACTTTTCAATTTGCCTACATAAGCAGTTTTGCATAGCTCTTTGCAACCATTGAGGAGCCTGTGGTATGGTATCTCTCAACACAGCTGTATGGTCATTTGTATGTAAGCAAAATTAAGCTAGTTAAGCAGCCTGGCACAGTATTGTATGGTCAGCAATATAGCTTTACAGAAGATGATATTTGACCCTATAAGCAGAAATGATGTGTTCTAATGCTCTTAATCTGCTCTCCTGTTCTGTCTTCACACTTAAAGCTGTTTCTGATATTGGTATGTTAAACTGACCTATCTCTGCTGTGTAATTAGTTATGTGTTGTCTTCTCTTCTGTGAGTTGTTTCCATACATGTTGTAACTCTTTGATCTGCTTCCTTCTCTCTTGCTCACCTGCTGTTCATCTTGTGTTATGAGACTGGTATAAATTTAGGGCACTAGGTCTGTGTACCTTGGTCTGTGTACTTCTACAAGTGCTTCATAAGTGCTCAGAAATATACCAGAAATGTCCCAGAAGTGACCAGAAGGTGAATTCTACTTCTTTAACTGTGTGTCTTTCACTTGCATTTTGTTCCTTCCCCCTTATTCCCACTTGAAAACCTAATTCGCACCATGTTCACCTATGCCCTCACAGTCTTTGCTCCACTCCTCCTCACTCTCCTTCGCTATCCCCAAACCCCTGCACTCTCCAAACAAATATTCATCTCCCCTTCCCTCTTACCTCCCCACCTGTCCTCATCTGCTGACCTGCTCCTAAACCTCAGATCGCTTCTAGTATCGCGCAGACCAGGCCGTCCACTCTCCTTCTCCCACCTGCTCTCCCTTTCTCTACTTCTCCTCACTGCTGGCGACATATCTCCCAATCCTGGACCCCCACAGATGGGACACTCCTCTTTATCACCCCCCTATCGCTCCCCATCTAGTAGTAACTACCGCAACCTCTCCAACATAAAATCCATTCCCCTCTCTGCCACTCCGCAGCCCCCTCTCTCTGGAGCGCTCTGGAATGCCCGTTCCGTCTGTAATAAACTGCACTTCATTCACGACCTCTTTACCTCTAGCAATCTATCCTTTCTGGCCCTCACCGAAACATGGCTGACAGCATCCAACACTGCCTCCCCTGATGCGCTGTGCTACGGCGGCCTCCACTTCACCCACACTCCTCGCCCTGGCAATAGACAGGGTGGAGGAGTGGGCCTCCTCCTTTCTAACAACTGCAGCTCCACCCCCAATGCCACCCCTACCCTCCCTTGTCCTGCCTTCCTTTGAAGTGCACTCTGTCCGCATCTATTCTCCCTCCAACCTCCAAGTGGCCGTCATATACAGACCCCCGGGCCCAACCACTGCCTTTATCGACCAGTTCTCTGCCTGGCTTCTACACTTTCTCTCTGCTGACATCCCCACTATCATCATGGGTGACTTCAACATCCCCACCGACACCCGCCAGTCAGCGGCCTCCAAACTCCTCTCCCTCGCCTCATCTTTTGGTCTAACTCAGTTGTCCGCCTCTGCCACCCACAAAGATGGCCACACACTAGACCTTATCTTCACCCGTCTCTGCTCTCTATCTAACCTCACTACCTCCCCTCTCCCCTTATCTGACCACTATCTGCTGACCTTTTCAGCCCTGTCCTCCTCACCTGCCCCCCCTGTCCAGCACGTATCACACCCCCGCAGAAACCTTGCACACATCAACATACACACCCTTTCTGACTCTATCCTACCACTGTCCTCCATATCTTCACTCCACGACACAAACAGTGCCACCATTTTCTACAACACCACTCTCACATCAGCTATTGATTCAGTCGCTCCCCTTATGCATGGCAGAGTGAGATGAATCAATAGACAACCCTGGCACAACAGCCTCACTAAAAAACTACGGCAAGTGTCTAGAGCTGCAGAGCGGCGCTGGAAGAAAACGCACTCCCAGGAAGACTTCACCACATTCAAAAATACAATTCACACATTTCGCTTGGCCCTTACCTCCGCTAAACAGGATTACTTCAAAAACCTCATATCCTCTCTAACACACAACCCCAAACAGTTATTCAACACTTTCAACTCCCTCCTTCGCCCACCACTGCCCCCTCCAACCTCCCACATTTCCGCAGAAGAATTTGCCACATATTTCAAAGAAAAGATCGACCAAACCAGACAAGTCTTTTCTGCTGAACCATCACAACCCCTTCATATAACAGACCACTGCTCCTCCCCCATAAACTTCCTCCCCACCATCACCGAAGGAGAGCTTGCACATCTTCTCTCAAAAGCACACCTCACCACATGCGCACTTGACCCCATCCCATCCCACCTCCTCCCCAACCTCACCACTATCCTTATTCCAGCCTTATCCAATCTCTTCAACCTATCTTTAACAACTGGTACCTTCCCTTCTGCCTTTAAGCATGCAACAGTCACACCTATCCTAAAGAAACCTTCCCTCGACCCAACCTCTACTACCAGCTATAGACCCATATCGCTACTCCCACTTGCCTCAAAACTCCTGGAACAGCACGTCCATGCTGAACTTTCCTCCCACCTCTCCTCTAACTCTCTCTTTGACAACCTACAGTCCGGCTTCCGTCCACATCATTCCACTGAAACTGCCCTGACTAAAATCACAAATGACTTACCGCCAAAGCTAACAACCACTTCTCTGTACTCCTACTTCTAGACCTATCCTCAGCCTTTGACACTGTTGACCACTCCCTGCTACTACAGATCCTCTCTTCCCTTGGCGTCAGAGACCTCGCCCTCTCTTGGATCTCTTCATACCTCTCCAACCGCACTTTCAGTGTCTCCCACTCCCACACAACCTCTTCATCCCGGCCTCTCTCTGTTGGTGTCCCTCAAGGCTCTGTCCTGGGACCCTTACTTTTTTCTATCTATACATTTGGCCTGGGACAACTCATAAAGTCCCATGGCTTTCAGTACCACCTATATGCCGATGACACTCAGATCTACCTCTCTGGTCCAGATGTCACATCTCTGCTGTCCAGAATCCCAGAGTGCCTATCGACTATATCTTCCTTCTTTTCCTCTCGCTTCCTAAAGCTCAATGTGGCCAAAACTGAACTGATCATCTTTCCTCCATCTCCCCTGCACTCTCCACCTGATCTATCCATTACAATTAATAACATCACGCTCTCCCCAGCACCCAACGTTCGGTGCCTCGGAGTGACCTTTGACTCTGCCCTGTCCTTCATACCGCACATCCAATCCCTCACCACCTCCTGCCGTTTTCAACTCAAAAATATCTCCAGAATCCGCCCTTTCCTCAATCCCCAATCTACAAAAATGCTAGTGCATGCCCTCATAATCTCCCGCATCGACTACTGCAACATCCTCCTCTGTGGTCTCCCTGCTAACACACTCGCCCCTCTCCAGTCCATCCTTAATTCTGCTGCCCGAATGATCCACCTCTCTCCTCAATACCACCCCGCTTCTCCTCTCTGCATGTCCCTTCACTGGCTCCCAATCTTCTATCGTATCCAATTCAAACTACTAACCCTGACCTACAAAGCTATCCATAATCTGTCTCCTCCATATATCTCTGAACTAATCTCTCGCTACACTCCAAAACGTAACCTCCGGTCCTCCCAAGATCTCCTTCTCTCCTCCTCTCTCATTCGCTCCTCATGCAATTGACTCCAAGACTTCTCCCGAGCATCCCCAGTCTCCTGGAACTCACTGCCTCAACACGTCAGACTATCTACTACACTTGCAAACTTCAAACGGAACCTAAAGACTCATCTGTTCAGAAATGCCTATAACCTTCAATGACCTCACTGCTTCACCACCGTGCGGAGCTGCCGCCCGACCACCGTGCGGAGCTGCCGCCCGACCACCGTGCGGAGCTGCCGCCCCACCACCGTGCGGAGCTGCCGCCCCACCACCGTGCGGAGCTGCCGCCCAACCTACACCCCACCTACTGTCTCCTCCCCAAAATCCTTTAGGATGTAAGCCCGCAAGGTCAGGGTCCTCTTCCCTCTGTGCTAGTGTGTCTATTGTAACTTGTATATGTATTCTGTATGTAACCCCCTCATGTACAGCACCATGGAATCAATCGTGCTCTATAAATTAACAATAATAATAATAATAATAATGCTCTAATGATATTCTGTAAATGTATCAGATTGTTCTGTGAGTGAGCCATTTATAATGTAATTGGTTTTTATCTAAAATGTAATTGCTTTTTGGTCTCAATAAACTTTTTAAACTTTTAATGTGTCTGTCTTTTATACAAACAGTATAACTTTATACTCGGGGACTTATAAAACATGATTAATAGCCCAGGTCAGGTAATAGTGGGATTGAGCATGTACATAATATACCCAATCAAAATCAAATACACACTCGAATGATAGTAGATAATATTATATTAGCTCCATTAGGTATCACACAAGCAAGTTTGATGCCTAAAAAAAGGACTCTCCCAATACTACAATCAATGTAGCTCACAATGTAACAGCCAGAATGCTGAAATGTAATGTAATACATTTTTATGTAAGAGAATTAATATATATTTGTATTTTATTAAATAGTGTATTATACTATTGCTTGTAATACTTTTATATTGTTCTGTTTTAATACAGTATTAATTGTAATCCTCTGACATTTTACTGATTGCAATTGACATTTTGATCAATAAAGAATTTAAACTTTTAATGTGTCTGTCTTTTATGCAAACAGTATAACTTTATACTCGAGGAGTTATAAAAAACTCATTACTAGCACAGGACGGGGTAATAGTATAATTGGCCATATACATAATATGCCCAATCAAATGTTAATTGTATGCTGTAGTGTAATACACACTCTATAATATTAGTCCTATGAACTAATATTATAGATTGTGAATGACAACACCAAGATTTATCAAAATCCAATAAATAAATCACAAATCAATAAAAGAAAACACATTTTGATACACTTTGATAGATAAGGGGCGTGCTACAGCACAACTTTGACACATTTTGATAGGGGCGGGGCACCTGTCAGATTACTTTTGATGGATCATGTGTAATACACACTACTCACTGGTACTGACGTTTGACCTGCTCAGGATCAGCGGAGGTCCGGAACAGTGAATCCTGGCATATCACGGGGTAACCGGTCAATGTAACTGTGAACAGTGAGTAAAACATCTTAACTGCAAGCCCTGTGTCGTCTGCTTTGTCCTGCACCCCATCAACACCCACCATAGACTTTACAAACGGGGTTCCCGCTCCACCTGTGGGGAGCAGAAACACCTAACTGCCAAAACACCAACCCCGGAGGTCCCGTCCAACAGCCGCGACTCCAAAGCCGCAATCCACAGGTAGCGTCAGGAATCTTTACAAACTTTATTACCAATCCCCCATACCTCCATTTTAATTGACTCTGCCAGGGTCACGGAGTTGGGCCCTGCCAACGCTGACTACCCCGGACTAGTCCGGCCCAACACCAAGTTACCTAAGTCCCTGGGGCGGGCGAGTCACCTACAGCTCTGGGGGGTATACAGCACTGGGGTGGGATTATATAGCTTGGCGCCGGCGGGATGCTGGCAGTGCTGTGGATCCTCTCTCTTCATCTGTGGGACAGGAGCACACCACGCTCTAGCTTCAGCCACAGATGAACTTTAATGCCCCTACAAGCTGCATTTGTGATGCCCTGGGCAATCCAGGGGTCACAGGTCAAACACCACCAGACCCTACACCCCGGATAGGTACACCAAAGCTACACAAAAATCCTTGTTGCCTTCCTCCAGGGGCTGATGTCCACACCAGGGGGTGGGCCAGGTGATTGGCTCCACCCACCAAGGAGTTCACAGCCCTGGAGGCGGGAAAACCAAGCAGTTCAGTTCAGTTGAGAGTTGAGTGGACAGTAGAAGTTAAGTGGTAGAGGAGCAAGAGAGAGGAGTTAAGGTGACAGAGAAAGTGACAGTTGAGAGAGCCTGAATTTGGTCCGGGTGTGTGCCCCGGACTGAGACAGCAAGGTCAGCAGACGGCGGTGACTGTCTGCAGGAGCGGCTACTTGGAGGTTGCCGAAAGGACCGTGGACGGGTGGTGGCCCGGCGGTACCGGACCGGTACACAAGGAGAAGCCAGCACCATTGGCAGGGGCCTTTTGGATCCCGGCAAGGCTAGGAGTAGCCATGAATTTGCCAAATCCGTCAGTGAAGGGGACCTCTGGGTCTCCCAACAACCAAGTCCCGATTGAAGGCAACAGTCCGACCGTTAGAGAGAGATACCACCACCGCCAAGGCACCAGTTTCTCAGGGCCAGCGCCTGCGGGCAAAGAGGGACTCCTCCGGCACATATCCAGGCCGGGGAGCGGGTAACCGGTGAGAACCCATCGCTACCAACATAGACTTAGGTGCAGGAAAAGGGACCGTCACCGTCAACTACCGGGGAAAAGCAACAGCAGCCGTCCGTGGGAACCGTCTTTCCAGCCGTGTGTTTTACCGAGAATTGTGTCACCGTCTCAGGCTGAGTGAGTACCACAGTGCCGTGAGGCACAGCGCTGCCCCCGCGTCCCTGCACCCCACCAAGCCCTGCACCGGCCCCGCCATCCCTCATCCTCCAACTCATCACTGGGCCCCGGGACAACCACCCCCTACCCATGGAGGGGAGAACTAACAACTTTGCTGCTCCCTGTCACCGCTCCCGGGATTCCCATACAGAGCAGCGGTGGTGTTCCTACAATCACCACAACCATGGGAGGCGTCACGGACAATAAACTATCCCAAAAACCAAACCCCTTTCACTCACGGGCGAGGAGCGCCGCTCGAGTCCCCGGGATCCGGCCCATCGCTCGAGCCACCGAGCAGCAGCAGGCCACAGCAGCAGCGGCAGCCGGACCCGAGCAGTGGGAGAGTGCAGCGTCCCCTCCTCCGCCCGCGACACATTCAATAGTGAATTTTCCCTGGGGCCACAGGATACATCACCACCCTTGCAAGTGGCCCCCCAGCTGTCCAAGACCCTGAGTGTACTCTCCTATGAACAGTATAATGGACAGCATGATGACAACCCTTTGTACAGCTTGATGTCTCCCCACAGCTCTCCTATGTACAGTGTTATGCCCCCCATCATAACACTGTGTACAGTATGATGACCCCACTGTATACAGTATGATGGCCCCCTATGTACAGTATGATGGCCCCCCACCACTACACTGTGTACAGTATGATGGCCCCTATGTACATTATAATGACCCCCTATGTATATTATGATGACCCCCTATGTACAGTATGATGGCCCCCCTGTACTGTATACAGTATGATGGCCCTGTGTTCATTATGAGGTCCGCCCCATTACTACATTAAGTACAGCATGATGGACCCCTATTTACATTATGATGGTCCCCTATGTACAGTATGATGATCCCTCCATCACTACACTGTGTACATTATGATGGCCCCCTATATACAGTATGATGGCCCCCCTGTATACAGTATGATGGCCCCCCCACCCTTTACACTGTGTACAGTATGATGGCCCCCTATGTACATTATAATGACCCCCTATGTATATTATGATGACCCCTATGTACAGTATGATGGCCCCCTATGTACATTATAATGACCCCCTATGTATATTATGATGACCCCTATGTACAGTATGATGGCCCCCTATGTACTGTATGATGGCCCCCCTGTATACAGTATGATGGCCCTGTGTTCATTATGAGGTCCGCCCCATTACAACACTAAGTACAGTATGATGGCCCCCTATGTACAGTATGATGATCCCTCCATCACTACACTGTGTACATTATGATGGCCCCCTATATACAGTATGATGGCCCCCCATCACTACACTGTGTTTATTATGATGGCCCCCCTATGTACAATATGATGGCCCCCATCACTACACTGCGTATTATGATGGCACCCCTATTTACATTATGGCCCCCTATGTACAGTATGATGGCCCCCGCCCCAAGACTCTGCTGTGCATTATATACCACATACACCTAGTATACATTATATACTGTGCGTCTCACCCTCCACCTCATCTGTGGTGTGTCCTAGTAATGAAGACATTATATGAAGACAGAATCCTATTACTCATTTCTACAGGAAAAATTCTGGCTATCAATGACACCGCAATACCACCCTGTGTCCACCAACATAAGAAGAAAAGCCCACCTGTCGCCACTGTCCCCGGATCTGATAAAGAAGAAATCACAACTATCTGATTCAAATAGAAGCATTTAATATTGTATCATAATGAAAAAGCAAAATCGAGATGTACAACCCCCAGGACCCAGGACCATCTCCATCTTTGGTCCTCCTCATCTCCAGCTTTGGTCCTCCCCATCTCCAGCTTTGGTCCTCACCATCTTCAGCTTTGGTCCTCACCATCTTATGGAGATCAATGTCTCTTTGGTATACTGACTACTTTCTCTCACACAATGTATGAGGTCTCAGCGGTGGTGTGAGGACCAGGACTGATGAAATGTCTCTGAAAAGATGGTGGTGGATGGTTCTTCCATGGAGACTCTGGAGATGGATGCAGGTCAGGTAGGCACGGATCAGATAAGCAGAGGAGATAGACGGCATCACTGGTGGATTCCAGGACTTCCATGTTTAATTTGGCTTTTCGTAGGTTGTGTAAGCTTTCAGAGACTTCACAGGTCCAATTAAGGCTGTTTCGGTTTCATTAGGAACTTTATCTCCAATGATGCTGACAATTCTGTTTCCCTTGTACTCATAGTCATCATACAGGAGCCAAACGCCCTTCTGCACTTCATGAGACAAGAACAGGACATCTAATTTTTTGTACAAGTCTTTTCTGAGCACCTGACTGTCCCCTTTATAGTCAGTGTAAGGATAGGCTGTAATGACATGGTTCTCCAAACCGCAAGGTAATATTCTGATGGAGCCGATGTTTTTGATCCTTATGCCACAGCCGTATTCTCCTTCCTGGTAGACAGCGATGTCTCCCTTGTAGTTGGCTTCAGAGAACATGATCCAGATGCCAACAAAGACTTTAATGGACTTCACTTCTTTGATAATGGAGGTACGTTTAAAGTCCTTTGTATCTTCCAAGACCGTAACTTCATCTCCAGTAAAGCCTTCTACACCAAACAGCTGGATCTTGGCCATTTTCTCCTTCGGGGTCTGATTCTTGATCAGGCTTGCAGTGCAGAGTGATTGCTGCCTCCCGGGAGCCTCCATTTATACAAGATGTGAGCAGATTACACAAGACTAATCCCCACCAATCCCTTCACCAGAAATTGTGAAATCCGATTCCAATGAAAAACCAATAAGACGGCTGCGGTAATTACATTTGATATTTACTCAAACTTTTTTTACAGTAGAGAGATTTCTGCAGAAAACACACAGACGTTTCCGGTTCCTTAGAAAAAGACCTTGAAGAACGTCCAAGTTCAGCCAGAAACAAATCCCGGGTGATTGTTATCAGCGATGCCGCGCACAATGAGGAAAGTTTCCTCGATAAATAAGAAATCACTGATCCCTTCCTTTTATTAGTCTTTGCTGCTTGTTTTTCTGGATTGGATATGTGACACCCTGGGCAAGCCAGGGGTCACAGGTAATGACATCACACACCCTACACCCCGGTTAGGTACGCCAAAGCTAGACCTGAAATCCTTGTTGCCTTCCTCCAGGGGCTGATGTCCACACCAGGGGGTGGAGCCAGGCAGTTGGTCTCCGCCCACCAAGGAGTTCACAGTGCTGGAGGCAGGAAAACCAGGCAGATTAGTTGGAGAGGGGAAAGTGTGAGGAGTGAAGTAGAAGGAGGGAAAGTAGTGGAAGAGAAAAGTGACAGTTTGAAAGCCTGAAGTTGGTCCGGGTGTGTGCCCCGGACTGAGACAGCAAGGTTAGCAGATGGCGGTGACCGTCTGCAGTGGAGGCTAATCGGAGTTGCCGTGAGGACCGTGGACGGGTGGTGGCCCGGCGGTACCGGACCGGTACACAAGGAGAAGCCAGCACCATTGGCAGGGGCCTTTCGGATCCCGGCAAGGCTAGGAGTCGCCGTGAATTTGCCAAATCCGTCAGTGAAGGGGACCTCCGGGTCTCCAAACAACTAAGTCCCGATTGAAGGCAACAGTCCAACCGCATGAGAGAGAGACCGCCACTGCCAAGGCACCAGTTTCTCAGGGCCAGCGCCTGCGGGCAAAGAGGGGCTCCTCTGGCCCATATCCAAGTCGGGGAGCGGGTAACCGGTGGGAACCCATCGCTACCAACATTGAACATAGGTGCAGGGAAAAGAGACAGTCACCGTTAACTACCGGGGAAAAGCAACAGCAGCCGTCTGTGGGAACCGTCTTTCCAGCTGTGTGTTTTACCGAGAACTGTGTCAACGTCTCAGGCTGAATGAGTACCACCGTGCCGTACGGCACAGCGCTGCCCCCGCGACCCTGCACCTCACCAGGCCCCGCACCCGGCCTGCCATCCACCCCTACCCCATCACCGGGCCCCGAGACAACCAACCCCCTACCCACGGAGGGAAGAAATAACAACAAAGCTGCTCCCAGTCACCGCTCCCGGGATCCCCATACAGAGCAGCGGTGGTGTCCACACAATCACCACAACCGTGGGTGGCGTCACGGACAATAAATCCCCAACACCAAACCCCTTTTCACTCACGGGCGAGGAGTGCCGCTCGAGTCCCCGGGATCCGGCCCATCGCTCGAGCCACCGAGCAGCAGTGGCCGCGGCAGCAGCGGCAGCCGGACCCGAGCAGAGGAAGAGCGCAGCGTCCCCTCCTCCGCCCGCAACAGATAATGGGCAGCATTTATTGGTTTCCAACAGAGGTCAGTCGGCCATGTGTACGCAGGTGGCTTCCACCATTAGAGAAGCTTCTCACATTAGCCGGCCATCGAGGAGACTCACGCTTGACAGTGAGAATATGGGACCCACATTTGGGACAACTGGAGGTTTTAGTATTATTATTACTGAAAAGATGGCGGGTCTGTTAGGCAATAACAAGAAACTCTATGGCACAACTGACTAATGTCCTCCGTGTATGTAGTGTGATCTTAATGTGTCCCTAATGGTAGTGACGTCTTATGATGAGCAGAAATGTTGATCAGGTGACTGGTCCCCAGAGCGTACAATTATGGAGGAAGCCCTCGTCCTGATGTACTGGGTCTGCAAAATATGCAAAACACAACGTCAATAATGACTAATAGAATGAAGTGATTGTGGCTTAATGTCTGATTGTGAAGAAAGTGCAATATTATGGAATGATCCCTTATTGTATATTATGATGGTTTGTGAATATGGAGCACCTCACGGGGCCTGGGGAAGTACTCGTCACCGGGCCGGTGAGGGTCAGGGGGTTGTCACGGGTGGCCCTGCCTGGTTTCGTGACCCCAAGGTGTCCACAAAAAAGAAGTGGAGAAGGATGGTGGGATGATGAGGGTAATGGAAGTAGTAGCTGTCTCGTGACGCCATCTGTGGTATGCGACTAGGGATCGACCGCCGCTGCGGGTGCTGTCCTCTGGGGCGGATGGTGTTGCAGTAGGGATGATTCAGCTCCCCACAGGTAGAGCTAGGCCCCAGGGAGGATGATGGGGGTGGTAGTGACCGTTGGTGCTGAAGTGTGGGGTGCCGGCGCCAGCAATGAGGGGCTGACTCAGTAGTTGCGGTTCAAGGTTTTTACTCATTGTCTGGTTGCTGCCCTAGGAGTGTCAGTCTCATGGGCCCCAGCTGATCCCGGATAATTTGGAGCTCACCGCCGGTGTTCCCACTGTGTGTCCTTTCTGGTCATGGTCCCTCCAATCCCGTGTAACGGGCTGCGGGTGTTTCCTGCACTCTCTGCAGACCCTGGAATCCCCGGTAGCTGTAGAGAACCCAGTCTGAGCTGCCTGCTCCAAGCCACGGGTATTGCAGTGCTCCAGAACTGGGAGGAAGAAATTGCCTGGACCGAGGTCCTGACTGTACTCCCTACCCCAAGTTGAGCCCGGGCCAAACTGCTCAAGTGTGAAGATGCTCCTTCCTTTTCCCCAAGTGGTGTCCGCCCCCCAGGTGGTTGTCCTAGTGACCGGGAAAGTCCAATGCCTCGTGATGGCCACCCACCTATCTACCCTAGGCCAAACCCGGTGGAAAGCACCTGTGTGTGGTTTGTGAATGTGAGAAACACCAGCAGTTAACCTCTTCCTTACCCAGGATGAGTACTGCACTTTAAGTGATATGCCGTGCCCTGTAGTGAATGAAGTCTCAGGGGTGCCACAAATACACTCGGCACTATTCATTACTTAAATGAGTATCACAGTATTCACAATATCTGTTACTCATCGAGCATTTTGCTCCTCACCTCGTGAGATTTGAGTCTCCTCCTCGCATGTTTGCTGACTGATTTTCAGCCACTAAACATGTTGGGATTGCCTGCCAACCACAGTACTGCTGTAGCCATCTTTACTACTGGCTGGCTGAATCATGTCATTGGGTGTATATAAGACCCATCGACGCCATCTTAGGTGCATTTGATCCGGATTGAGCATTGGGAGAGCTATCTCTCTCTCTCTCCCTCTCCTCTTCCTCTCTCCCTCTCCTCTTCCTCTCTCCCTCTCCTCTTCCTCTCTTCCTCTCTTCTCTTTTATTTTTTGCACTCATGCATCAGCTGATTGTATAAAAGCCATTTATACAATCAGCTGCTGTGTCGTGTGATTCAGGCCCTTGAACCTGACACATCATCTGATCGCTTTGCCTTCCAGCAAACCGATCAGATGATATTGGATCCGGATTGGACGGCGCGGGACCCTTGACCCAGGATTACTGTGGAGGGAGGTTCTTTATTTCAATAAAGATGGAGTCCCTAATTGTGTTGTGTTTTATTTCTAATAAAAATATTTTTCTCTGTGTTGCGTGTTTTTTTATCTGTAGTAGAAATTCATAGTGGCCATTTCTAATATCTGCGTGACACCATGAATTTCAGGCTTAGGGCCAGTTAATAATATACAGCTAGCCCTAACCCCATTATTACCCAGTGAGCCACCTGTCACCAGGGCAGCTGGAAGAGTTGGATACAGCGCCAGAAGATGGGGCGGCTGTGGACTGCAGTTCGCAGCAGGGGTGCCCAGAAAGCTTGGGCACCCTGAGCTGTGGATTTCAATCCCCAGCTGCCTAGTTGTACCTGGCTGGACACAAAAATTGGGCGAAACCCACATCATTTTTTTTTAAAATTCATTCATGAAATAATTAAAAAACTACAGAACTACAAGGCTCAGCATACTCCATCCAGGACTGTATGAAGGAGTTTTTGCCTGCCAAAAAAATGACGTGGGCTTCGCCATATTTTTGTATGCTAGCCAGGTACAGCAGGCAGGTACGGCTGCCCCCAATGCCCAGCTGCCTATTTATACCCAGCTGGGAACTGAAAATATAGGGAAGCCCTTTTTTTAATTATTTCATGAATTTCGCCCCATTTTTGTGCCAAGCCAGGTACAACTAGATAGCTGGGGATTGGAATCCGCAGCTGGGGATTGGAATCCGCAGCACAGGTTAGCCCGAGCTTTCTGGGCCCCTCTGCTGCGAATTGCACTCTGCAGCTGCCCCACGATCCATGGTTTTCTGTCTTATTTCTCCTTCAACCCATGCAGCTCTGCTACATCAGACAGCGCTGCATGGGAGGAAGAACGCTGCTGCTTCCCGTGCAGTCTAGTCACTCAGTTAGCAAGCAGAGGCTGCAGGCTGTAAGCGGTGACATCACTGCTGAGAGGCGGGTTGCTATAGCAACGGTGATCTCTGTTATTCACCGGCTGTGGCAGCCGATGAATAATGGAATGGGGAAGCAGAACGGGGAAGCCGACCATGTGCCAGAGCATTTCGGCGGTACAAGGAGAGGCTGGAACGATCACCGCGTACCGGAGAGATGCAATGACAGGACCTAGTAATGACGTCATAGCCATGTGACCAGTCAGTAGCCAATGAGATAATAGACACGTGACTGGTCACATGCTTTTTTGACGTCACGGAAGGTCCTATCATCAGTGCTGGTTACCGGGAGGACGCAGCAATTATCGGAAGGAAAAGCGGCAGGAGACAGAGTGCAGGACGCGTCGCTGAGACCTGCAAGTGTAATGGCAATGTTTATTAACTGTATGTGTACATTTATAATGTGTTTTTATGTATTTATGTTTGCCTGTCATTGGTTTCAATGGGACTTGAGAGGTTCGTCGAACGGTTCGTCGAACCGAACTCGGACGGAGCCTCCGTTCGACGAACCGAACTCGAGCCTTCAGAGGCTCGCTCATCTCTAACCAGGACATACTCCTGGACTCGGGTACATATTCCATGACCAGTTTCAATCTCTGATGCTACTTGTCTGTAAAGGTTTGGAAATGCACGCACACCCGCGATAAGAGTAAGCGTCCCATTTGATTGCTAAGTGTTTTTTCCATTTGCTCTCCCCATTTCAGTCAGCCCTTCTGTGACGTCCTGGCCAGCCATGTAGCCACAAATAGGGCCCCGCATTACACCTGTCTCTCATAGGTAACATACATCCAAACACATAAACCCTAGTCACCCCCTCAGGGCTTGATGGACACACCAGGGGGCGGAACCAGGCGGTTGAAAGACGCCCACCTAGGAGTCTCAGACAGCCTGAGGTGGGAAAGAAAACACAACAGTCTAGAGTTCAAGTTGGAGAGGTGTGTCGGCTGGAGCTGTGTGCAGCTCCATCAGAGGAGAAAACCCAAATTGAACAGGTGCCAGGGTAGGAGCCCTGGTACCTCATTCTAGGAGGCAGACGGAGGCCTCTGTCTGCAGGAGCCGGGAAGACGGCTCGGTGGAACCGAGGTGGACCGTGACAGGGTAGTGGCCCGCCAGTACCGACCCGGGGTACCGACTCGGAAACCGGAGCACAAAGGGGGGTACTCCGACCCTGAAGCTAGGTCCAGAAGCTACTGGGGGCTAGCTAATTAACTGATTGCGGCCAGGACTAGAAGTCCTGTCCCACCCAAAGTCCCGACTAAAGGCAACAGTCCAATGAGGGGAATAGAAAGCCACTGCCATGGCTCAGAGATCCCATGGGCCAGCGTCTGCGGCCAAAGGGGTCCTCAGGCAACCACAAGCCGGGAGCAGATTCCTGAAGTTGCAAGCGCAGGTAGTGCACCATCACAAACAGGTGCGGGAGAAAGACAGAGACCACCAGCTGGGTGGGGGACCACACTGCAGCAGGCTCTGGGCACCGACCACCATCACCTTGGTTTACCAGAGACTCGTCTGTTTACTAATAGTGAGTACATCAGTACCCTCCGGCCGTCCATCTCCCTGCACCGCCAAACACCCTCAACGGGTCCCGGGGCCACCATCCCTGCCCACGGAGGGGTTAACAACTTGCTGCGCAACATCTCCCCCGAGTGCCCAGTAACTGCAGTGGTGGTGTCCACCTTCACCACATCCCGTGGGTGGCGTCACGAACTTAACACGGCTCCGGCTGTACAACTACGTCCCCAAACCACAAACCCCCTTTTGATTGTAGGGACCACAGGACCCCCGGGTCCAGAGACCCTCGAGCCACCCACTGAAGGTCCGGATCCGAGCGGCTCGGCTGCCAAGCACGGGGTGGTACACCTCAATTTCTCATGTCACGAACAGGATACTTACCTGTTACACCTCGTGGCTCTCCTGTGGCAAGGAATGAGACAGTCTCCTTGCCTGCCACGAGAGCTCCTGCTCAGCAACGCCGAAGGTCTGCCAGACTGCGCAGAGTGCAGGAGAAACCTCCTCAGAGAGGCAGCACAAGGGTGACACCTAGTGGTACTCCTGTTGCAAGAAATGAGGCGGTCTCCCATTCCTTTCCTGCCGCAGCTCCTCCTGCTCAGCAGCCTCGAAGGTCTGTGAGGTTGCGCAATGTGCAGAGGTTTGCTGCTCAGGGAAGCAGTGAGATTCCCGTTATCTCTGCACATTGTGAGACCGAGGATCCCGCCTCTATTTCCCAGAGGCAGGAGGGTGAGCATGTGCTATGCTTGGTGGATCCTGATTCGCCCACTGACGTCACACGGCTTGATGACAAGGCTGGTGACGTGGTGAATCCTGACTGGCCAGGCTGGGATGTCGTGGATCCTGATTGGGTCAAGTCCGTCATCTCCGCCTCGCGCCCGCCCTTGGCTGGAGCTACACCTCCTTAAAAGCTCCTCCTGCCATCATGGCGGCGCGCGACCGTCCTTCTATGTTTGGATGTCTGGCAGCGTGCTGCCACGCCACTGCTCAGGCATTATCTTCCTCTGTGGGCTTGGCCCTTGCTGCTTAGGCAGCACCTGGGAAGTTGGAGACAGTGATGAAATGGCCTGAGTCCCGCTCGCTGAAAGCGATCCAGCGATTCTTGGGGTTTATCAATTATTATCGCCAGTTCATTCCCAACTTCTCGACGGTGGCAGCACCCATCATTGCCCTTACCCGCAAGGGCGCTAATCCCAAAGGATGGACATGGGAAACGGTAGAGGCATTTCACACTCTCAAAACATACTTCTCCAGAGCTCCCATCCTTCATCGTCCAGACATCTCCAAACCCTTTCTACTAGAGGTAGACGCCTCTTCGGTCGGTGCTGGTGCAGTCCTGTACCAGAAAGACGAACGAGGAAGGAAGCATCCATGTTTCTTTTTCTCCAAAACCTTTTCTCCGGCCGAGAGGAATTACTCCATAGGGGATAGGGAGTTACTGGCGATGAAACTAGCATTCCAGGAATGGCGGCATCTCCTGGAGGGTGCGAAGCAGCCATTTGAAGTATTTTCCGACCATAAAAATCTCACATACCTCCAGACAGCACAACGCCTGAACCCAAGGCAGGCCCGTTGGTCCTTGTTCTTCTCCCGGTTCCGCTTTATTATCCGCCACCTGGCCGGTGAGAAGAACGTACGGGCCGATGCCTTGTCACGTTGTATGGTTGTGTTGGAGGAGGACGAGGAGGAGCCTCGTCTTATACTACCTCCGGACAGCTTGAGGATGGTCACTCCCACTTCTTTGGACCAGGTGCCACCTGGCAAGACCCTCGTTCCCCCTGAACTACGGAATGAGGTGCTATCGTGGGCCCATGCCTCCAAGGTCGGGGGTCACTTTGGGGTCAAAAGGACCAGAGACCTTGTGACTAGGCACTATTGGTGGCCGAGACTACCCCAGGACATACAGGAGTATGTGGGAGCCTGTATGTCGTGTGCACGGAATAAGCCGTCCCGGCAGAGACCGGCAGGTCTTCTTCACCCACTGCCAGTGCCGGATCGTCCCTGGGAAGTGATGGGAATGGACTTCCTGGGAGATCTGCCCAAGTCAGCAGGTCACAAGGTCGTATGGGTCATCACGGATCACTTCTCTAAAATGGTCCACTTGGTGCCTCTCCCACGACTCCCGACGTCACGTGCTCTCGCCACCTTATTCATTAGGCATGTATTTAGGCTGCATGGCATGCCTGACAAGGTGGTGAGCGACCGGGGTCCCCAGTTCACGTCTCGCTTCTGGAGAGAGCTCTGTAAGCTCCTGCAGATAGAGCTGAACATCTCCTCCACATACCATCCCGAAACCAATGGACTGGTAGAGAGGACCAATCAGACCTTGGTAACTTACCTCCGCCATTTTATCTCCGCGCACCACGACAACTGGGCTAACCTCCTTCCTTGGGCCGAATTTGCCATTAATAATTCGGTCCATGAATCCTCTGGTCAGACTCCGTTCCTGCTCAATAACGGACAACATCCCAGAATCCCGGTTCCTATGCCCATAACGTCACCCGATCCTAGAGTGGAGGATTGGGCGACCGAGGCCCGGGAGATCTGGGATAACACCCAAGAGGCCCCTTAAGAGGGCTAAAGACCGGATGGTGACAACGGCTGATGAGCGCCGCCGCCCTGCACCATCCTTCGCCCCTGGTGACCTAGTGTGGCTGTCCTCTAAGAATGTTAACCTACGGGTACAGGCAGCCAAGTTCGCCCCTAGGTACCTGGGTCCGTTTAAAGTGCTAGAGCAAGTGAACCCGGTGGCATACCGACTCCAGCTCCCTCCACGCTGGGCTATAGCCAACACCTTTCACGTGTCCCTCCTGAAACCCGTACGACTTAATAAGTTCTCGGGGTCCCTGACGCCTCAAAACTGACCCCCCCCGCCCGACGACTCTGAGGTGGCGAAGCTTGTGGAGACAAAAGTTATACGGGGGCAGGAGGTACTACCTTGTGGAGTGGGCCGGCCGTGGTCCGGAGCATAGATCCTGGGAATTGGAGGATCATATCCACGCCCCGGGTTTGATAGCGGCCTTCGAGCATGGGCAGGGGGGGGGGGGCCTAGACGGGGGGGGTAATGTTACACCTTGTGGCTCTCCTGTGGCAAGGAATGAGACAGTCTCCTTGCCTGCCACGAGTGCTCCTGCTCAGCAACGCCGAAGGTCTGCCAGACTGCGCAGAGTGCAGGAGAAACCTCCTCAGAGAGGCAGCACAAGGGTGACACCTAGTGGTACTCCTGTTGCAAGAAATGAGGCGGTCTCTCCCATTCCTTTCCTGCCGCACTTCCACAAGGTAAGTGGATGGGTAAGTGTTACGAGGGGGACCCGGGGAAGCGTGCCAAGATGGGAAATGGACTGCTTCCGCCGGTCAAGGTCTACTGTGCGGTGTAAGGGACCGCCGCTATGGTGGGGTGAAGAGTGAGCGGGTTGCTGCTAGCGATCGTCTGGAATGTCACAGACGATCTATGTACACCGATCTGCCCTAACCCGTGAGGGTTGTATGGCACAGATCTCACGGCTCGGTGTACCTGTTGCACGGGGAAGCACAGAGGTGCCCACGCACGTGTGCCAGTGGAAGTCACGAGAATATGGCACGAGGGTAGCACAGAGGTGCCCACGCACGTGTGCTTTCAATAACCAGGTGAGTCCAATGGAGACTTGAGGAGCTCACCTGGGACAGGAACACGGCCTGTTGACGGGGGGTACTGCCGGAGCAGCAAGGCAGGAACACGGCCTGCAAACGAGGTACTGCCGGAGCAGCAAGGGCCAAGCCCACAAGAGACAGTAATGCCTGAGCAGTGGCGTGGCAGCACGCTGCCAGACATCCAAACATAGAAGGACGGTCGCGCTGCGCCGCCATGATGGCAGGGGGAGCTTTTAAGGAGGTGCAGCTCCACCCGAGGGCGGGCGCGAGGCGGAGATGACGGACTTGACCCAATCAGGGTCCACGACGTCCCAGCCTGGCCAGTCAGGATTCACCACGTCACCAGCCTTGTCATCAAGCCGTGTGACGTCAGTGAGCGAATCAGGACCCACCACGCATTGCACATGCTCACCCTCCTGCCTCTGGGAAATAGAGGCGGGATCCTCGGTCTCACAATGTGCAGAGATAACGGGAATCTCACTGCTTCCCTGAGCAGTAAACCTCTGCACATTGCGCAGCCTCGCAGACCTTCGGGGCCGCTGAGCAGGAGAGTCTGCGGCAGGCCAGGAATGGGAGACCGCTTCACTCCTTGTAACAGGAGAACCACTAGGTGTCACCCTTCTGCTGCCTCTCTGAGAAGGTATCTCCTGCACAGTGCGCAGTCTGGCAGACCTTCGGCGCTGTTGAGGAGGAGTGCTCGTGGCAGGCAAGGAATGGGAGACTGCCTCAGTCCTTGCCTCAGGAGAGCCACGAGCTGTAACAGTACATGTTCTAAAATCTTTTATCTTTTTCAGTTTAAAGCAAAATAAACCGGTGGTGGTCAGACAGCCCGCTGATGGTCTGTGGTTAACCAAGGGGGAGTGTGACGCCCTGGCCAGCCAGGTAGTCACAGATAGGGCCCCGTATTACACCTGTCCCTCATAGGTAACATACAGCCAAACACATAAACCCTAGTCACCCCCTCAGGGCTTGATGGACACACCAGGGGGTGGAACCAGGCGGTTGGAAGACGCCCACCTAGGAGTCTCAGACAGCCTGAGGCGGGAAAGAAAACACAACAGTCTAGAGTTCAAGTTGGAGAGGTGTGTGGGCTGGAGCTGTGTGAAGAGAAGAAGAGAAAACCCAAATTAAACAGGTACCAGGGTAGGAGCCCTGGTACCTCAGGCTAGGAGGCAGACGGAGGCCTCTGTCTGCAGGAGCTGGGAAGACGGCTCGGTGGAACCGAGGTGGACCGGGACAGGGTAGTGGCCCGCCAGTACCGACCTGGGGAACTGACTCGTAAACCGGAGCACAAAGGGGGGTACTCAGACCCTGAAGCTAGGTCCAGAAGCTACTGGGGGCTAGTCCAAAGTCCCAACTGAAGGCAACAGCCCAACGAGGGGAATAGAAAGCCACCGCCATGGCTCAGAGATCCCATGGGCCAGCGTCTGCGGGCAAAGGGGTCCTCAGGCAACCACAAGCCGGGAGCGGACTCCTGAAGTTGCAAGTGCAGGTAGTCCACCATCACAAACAGGTGCGGGAGAAAGACAGAGACCACCAGCCGGGTGGGGGACCAGACTGCAGCCGGCTGCAGGCACCGACCACCATCACCTTGGTTTACCAGAGACTCGTCTGTTTACTAATAGTGAGTACATCAGTGCCCTCCGGCTGCCCATCTCCCTGCACTGCCAAACACCCCCAATGGGTCCCAGGGCCACCATCCCTGCCCACGGAGGGGTTAACAACTTGTTGCGCAACATCTCCCCCGGGTGCCCCGTAACTGTAGTGGTGGTGTCCACCTTCACCACATCCCGTGGGTGGCGTCACGAACTTAACACGGCTCCGTTAAGTGGGTTGGATTGGGCTACATCCCCAAACCACAAACCCCCTTTTGATTGGAGGGACCGCAGGACCCCCGGGTCCGGAGACCCTCGAGTCACCCACTGAAGGTCCGGATCCGAGCGGCTCGGCTACCGAGCACGAGGCGGTACACTTCTCCATTAGCATTCGGCTACAAAGTCTGCTTGCTCTGGCTAACCCAAGTTGGGAATTCAACACATCGGCAGGTGTCATTTGTGTTTTTTCAGGTTTTACTGACATTTGTATCTTTTTAAGACACAAGCCAGCAATATTGCACTCGTTGGGTCAGAGATCATTCCCCAGGTGTTTTGGCAGGAGCCCAAGTTGCGGCAGCTGTCAAGCGTATGCATCACACTGTCAATTCAAGGATCTCCTGTTTTGTTCGCTACAAGGCTGGGATTGTCGTCCGCCACCTTCAGCTGGAGGGAGATAATGCCCGCCTTATGTTTTTGCTTGGCATTATTAATGTCCGGCATACCAGATAGCATTGAGCAGGTTGTGTTTTCAAAGGGTGGGGGTCAGAGCTTGGTCTAGGGTCCTTTCTCCTCCTTGGCAGTTTAAAGGCTAATCATGAAGATGTCCGTGCACCGGGGGTGCGGTCGGAGCACACCTTTTTGTTGCTAAAGGTTTTACCAGACCGGAGCCCTGATGTTGTGAGTTGTGACTGGCCCCATCCACAAAAAAGATGAGAGTGTCATTGTTTACCTAACTCTCCATTAACGTTATGGCTGAAGTTATTTATGTGTTGTGTGGTTATTGCGTGGGACATTTGTTTGGGTTTTGGGTCTTAGCAGTCTTCCACAGATGGGATAGGTGACCAGGACAGTGTGGGGATGCCACAAAGGGCATTACAGTAATGGAAAGTGATGGCGCCTTCTGCTGCAGACAGGGGAGGGGAGCAGGACAGTGCTGGGACTTCGGTAAGATGTTACAGTAATGGAGAGTGATGGCACCTTCTACTGCAGATGGGAGAAGGGAGCAGGACAGGGTCTGGGAGCCACAGTAGTGTTGCCCTCTTCACCGGGGTTGATGCTATGCTTGGAGGCAAGGAGGAGGTTTCTCATGTTAGATATCTTAACACTCAATACTTCCTAACTCCTGGCCAGTAGGGGGAGTTCAGAACCTGTGTGGAAGGGAGCTTCTCTGTGGATACTGGCCTGGAGGAAGACACAGACACACACAGGAACAAGAAGAGAAAACACTTTAGTCGAGCAGAGGCAATGAACAAGCACGATCGCTGAAAGAGACCTGTCTCCCAAACTCTCCCTGGACCAGGTGCAGTAGCAGCATACCGGGGTCCTCGACTGGTGGCTGCTAAAGCCTTATCAGTGAAGCCTGGAGGGCAGGAGATTTCAAATCTCCTGGCCCAAATGAAGCCCAAAGATAAAGCAGCACAATAGAGCCCGGGGCTGCAGCTACATAGGCGGTGCCCAGGACCGCTCGCACTGCCCACCATAAGGGAAAAGACAAAGAACAGCTAGGAACAGGGTCACTGTGCAGCTCCAAGCCACAGAGACTCACACACATAGTGCCACAAGGAAGTCCTCCAACCCACCTGGCAAGGTGAATCCCCTCATTGCTTCCAGGCTGACTGGAACCCCATCATCTTTTGGAAGAGACTCCTAGTCCTGTATTAACAACTGCCAATTAAAGGTAAAGGAAACTACAGCCGCCTGTGTTGTCCAATTATTACCGGCGTCCTCAGTCCTGCACCCCAACGTTCAATCACAGAGACTACCACTCCCATCCTCCCTGGGGCCTAGCTCTACCTGTGGAGAGCTGCAACACCCAAGCTGCATCACCATCTGCCCCAGAAGAGAAACTTCCCGCAGCGGCAGCTAATAACTGGCCACACACCACAGGTGGCGTCACGAATAACAACTCCCATCATCTCCATCCCCATCTTTATTGACACCGCCGGACTCACGGAACCGGGCCAGGCCACTGTGACAACCCAAACCGACACCGGACCGGTGACGAGTAATCCCCAAGACCCCGTGGGCACGTCAGGGACGTCGGTAAGGGAGTTAAAGTAATGGAGAGTTATAGCACCTGCTACTACAGATGGGAGAGGGGAGCAGGACAGTGCGGGGATGCTGATAAGGGTGCTACAGTAATGGAGACTAAAGGCGCCTTTTGCTGCATACGGGGAGGGGAGCAGGACAGTGTGGGGATTCCGGTAAGGGTGTTACAGTAGTGGAGACTGATGGCACCTTTTTCTGCAGACAGTGGAGGGGAGAAGAACAATGTGGGGATGCTTGTAAGGGCATTACAGTAATGGAGAGTGATAGCACCTTCTGCTGCAGATGGGGGAAGGGAGCAGGACAGTGCGGGTACGCTAGTAAGGGTATTACAGTAATGGAGAGTGACGCCACCTTCTGCTGCAGATGGGGGAGGGGAGCAGGACAGTGCAGGGACGGTAGTAAGGGCATTACAGTAATGGAGAGTGATGGCGCCTTCTGCTGCAGATGGGGGATGGGAGCAAGACAGTGCGGAGAAGGTGGTAAGGGCATTACAGTAATGGAGAGTGATGGCGCCTTCTGCTGCAGACAGGGGAGTGGAGCAAGACAGTGCAGGGATGTGAGGAAAATTATGAGGAACATGACATTCATACATGTCAGTCAACAACCGCTTTTTATTCACCCCCAGACACTTTTCATTTACACAGCCCCTGCCTTGCAGCAAGGAAGAATCATCCAGATTTGGTCACCCAAATGGCCAGGTGACAGAATCCAATTCTGACTAAAGAAGAAGCTCCAGTGAGAGAGAAAGCCCCCCCCCCCCGGCTGACGAGATAATTCAGCTAAGAAGGGGAGGAGGGGTGGGAGACTGCATGAATCAGCAAAACTTCAAAGACAGTTTGCAGTCAGGATGGCTCCTGTGTAAGAGCTACAATACTGGGGAGCACATTGCTATCACACATAGGGCAGACATATTTCCAGCTTTCTGATGGCGAGACGCATGTCACACATATATTCCTTAAATTGTGGGATGTGGGTAGCAGTTGATAATTAATATTTGCCCATAGGAAGACAATAGGCACCCCGTGTTTTTTATCCATAGATAAATCAAATCATAACTAGAAATATGATGGTCATATCTTTCACGTGGGACACTCAGGGGTTGAGATATGGGCCAATTCATAACTTTCTGAAAACTAAAGGCACAGCCCATATCCAGCCCACTCTTAGGTCACAATGTGAGATGGGTCATGACAGGTACGTAGGTTCATAAAAATCGGAGCGGACATATTGCGAGTTTTTTTCTCTGAGAGGTCACGTGTGGTTAATGTGAGGAGTCTTAGGGTACTTTCACACTTGCGTTGTTTTCCTTCCGTCACAATCCGCCCTTTTGGAAAACAGCGGAATCCGTTAACGCATTCCGCTGTTTCCCATAGACTTGTATGGATGACGGATTGTGCCAAAAGGACCTGCGTTGCTTCCACTGGGCAACACTCCGTTGCTTCCGCCCAGCTGGAGGAACGCAGCATGTAACGTTTTTTTGAGCAGCGGAATCCTTAGGATTTCACTGCGCATGCTCTCTCTGGCTCCCTGCCCCCGTAACCAAGGTAAATATCAGGTAACCACGCAAAGTTCTTTGCCCGATATTTACCCTGGCCACGTGTTCAGAGAGACCACACTTCCCCGCTCGGCTCCGCCCCCTCCCGCACTCCACTCCGCATGTGTATATATATATATATATATATATATATATATATTGTGGAGGTCACCTGAGCTGTAGTATGTTTGTTTGAACGTAATAAGAATATGTATATAACTAATCAAAATTTAGATGTAGATGCAAAATTATCTGTCTGTCTATGTAGTAATTGCACAGACCTATAGTATAATTCAAAGTTGTATAATCATAAAGGAGTTAACCAAAGATAATGAAGCCAAAATGTGAAGCTACAAACTCTTATCAGTAATGTTCACACAAAAGGAATGTACGGGAGGGCAGGAGTGTGATGTGAGAAATTGGGGAGTGAAAGCTCTCCTTGTTAGCTTCAAGGTTATTCATGCTTACGGTATATTTGGATCTATCTTATTAAACTAGTTCAGTTGGTGACGCTGGCTGAAAAGAGAGCATGTGTGTGTTCTTTGTCTTATATACATTGATATATATATATATTGGCACTGATATACAGCTAATATGGCATCATCTCTGGATATCCCAAATGAGGACTCCATTAGCAGTCTTCAACACAAATTCCTCCCTTGACAGTTTGGCGCCCAACGTGGGGCTCCTTCAAGGACGCACTACCGACCTGCAAATACCGATCGTTTGGATGTCACGGACTGAGACCTCCCTCCGCTCCAACCAGGCTGATCACCTCCGACCCCACGGGTAAGTGTTACATACTGTGTATTCACTACCGTTGTGTTTGGTTTTGGAGAGAGGGAGTGACGGGCTGTGTGTCCATATCGGTGTTAAAAGGTACCTGATTGTGACTCAGGGGTAGTGCCCGCTGGAGCTCAGAGCACGATCCCAGCCCTGAGGTGTGGATCAAGTGTCACACGGGATCCAGAGGACGGTTGTTAGGGCAGGAAAGACGGTGGTGGCTGGATATAGCTAGTTAGACTCACCCGGTCTGTAATTAAAGACGCGGGGGGGTTCCCGTGGCTGAAGATAGGGATTAGGACATTAATTTTGATACAGTTGCTCAAGTCCGGAGGGAATACCTTTTGTACCCCTCCTCCATATCACGAGATACCCTTATTAAGGGGTTCCCGTGGCTGAAGATAGGGATTAGGACATTAATTTTGGTGCAGCTGATCAAGTCCGGAGGGAATACATTTTATACCCCTCCTCTATATCACGGGATACCCTTATTACTATATAGCTGAGGGAGCAGCTAGTATAGAGGTGTAGCCTTAGGTGCCGGCCGGACTCTAACGCTCACCGCATGGTCATAAATCAGTGTAATCCAGACACCACCAAGATAACAAAAATGTTTAGAACGGAGAAGACAAGGTTAAGAAAGCTGAGGATTCACAATGGATTTAGTAAACATTCCTTAGGGAGGGGCACGTGCTGGAGACAGTTCAGCTGTGTGACATGCCCCGGAGATTTCCAGAGTATTACTTGTTGATTGATGCTGAATTGTTTAACAGAATAACGCAGATATTGCTATCAGAAAGATATATTGAAGTCAAAGAAGAGGATGAGTGAGAAGATGTTGTGTTTTTCTATATGTTACCCGAGTCTGAGGACAGATCTGAGGGTCCTCCGGCAGGTTGTTTTGTTGCTGCCCCACAACCTGATCCCCATTCTATTCCCCTGTCCCGGAGATATTCACAGATGATGCAGTCACTAGACAGCATCCCTTAACCCTTTCCACACCCATACCCCTAGTCCCTCCCATACCTGCAATGCCATCTCTCCCCTCACCGGCCAGTCTGCCGTCACACTCCTGTTAAAAAATATACTCTTAAATATATTTTTCTTCAAATACGTAAAGGCGCATGAAAGAAAGGACTTCAAAAATGTAAAAAATAAATGTATTTTATCTAATTAAAAATGGTTGCCAGGGTTCAGTTACAGAAAGGAAAAACAATATACTTTGTCAGCTTACGGAAAAAAAGAGTTCATTTAGTCCATACTGATCAATGGAAAATCTTTACCCATCTCTCTTTGGGTCCTGAATGGCAAAGCAGGGGGTGTCATCTCTTAGGCCGGACAGCGTGTCACATCTTGCAGCACTGGAGTCTTCTGATAGCAGGCAATGTGGAGGAGCCCCCAGTGGCCCCCTCCATCGTGTGTTATATACCAACTGCTCAGTCCATATAGGGTGTTCTAGTTGAACATAGTTCATGTGACATAATCTTCTAGAAGCTTCGAGAAGATTTAAATATATCCTTCCATGTCAGTACTCAAGTATATTCAATATGGGCATCTTAATATTTATTCCTTATAAACTTTATTAATAACCTATGCCCTCCAACATAAACAGAACTATGAACTTATATGTCCTACAATAAAATATTTGATAA
Source organism: Anomaloglossus baeobatrachus (assembly GCF_048569485.1). Lineage (NCBI taxonomy): Eukaryota > Metazoa > Chordata > Amphibia > Anura > Aromobatidae > Anomaloglossus > Anomaloglossus baeobatrachus. The sequence goes on from NC_134353.1 coordinate 972,947,497, forward strand.
CTAGATGTATTAATTTTAATGCTTTTAACAATCCCCCCTTGAAGCGGGTGGAGCAACCCCGAAAATTAATTAATACATCATTAAAATAACAAATCTTCTTTCCTTATTTGGTGATAATGGATTAATATCAATAATAATGATGAATAATTAATTTGCATTATTCATGTTGTAAATTCAATAATATAATAATGTGGATTCCTGTTATGATAGGCCGTGACTGATCAATCATATAAAAATATATATCTATACTTCGCTAGACCTAAAAAGAAATGCAAAAAAAACAAGTCCGGTCACCATATGATGTCCTCTGAGTTGATGTCTTCTTATCTCCGATGTAATCCGGCATAAACACAGTCTCTTAGAAATAAATCCTTTGATAAAAATGAATGGTTACCAATTTAAACAGTCCCGTATTGCGTTTATCATCGCTAGATCAAAGTCCATAAACCTTATTCTTTATTACAAAGTCCATAGCCAATGTTGATAAACCACAGTTCATGAGTGTAGAAGAATAGCAAAAGTCTTTGATGTCTGTGCAGTGTAATTTACATTAGTCACCTTTATCCTCCGCGCTGCCTGTTGTCAAATCCTGGAACAGATGTTAAGACGTTCTTGGTCAGCACGACAGGGGTTAACTTTAACACGTCATTGCTCTTCTTAGTAACTTTAGGGAGGTCTTAATGCACAGACCATGTGTTATTGTCCATCCTTGAACCATAAGACCATTGTGTTTCTGAGGTGCAAACACGGTAAGTGTATTTTGTATGTTTCACAGTCTTATTTGAGACGTTACCTTTTGGACCTTTTTGCAGAATCCCTTTTAACTTTAGGATAATTATAAAGTCTTTTTATCTTCTATAATCTTGATTGAAGACTTCATTCCCTAATCTAAATACCAAATATGGCAATAACTATCACTAATAAATGTCACAGCGTATCATAACTCTAATACTATAATACCATGTCATTATTATTATCGTAGAAGTATTAATATAATTGATACTTAGAATGATGTAATAATACTGCATAATGGTATAGACGATAGTATTTCATGTAATAACCTTTTTTGTCATTGGTGCATTACCCTTCCAAACCCATAGGTGGCAATGTGTTGAATGTAACCAAAATATAATATATAAAATATGAAATAATATAATGTGTACCTATAACATGTATCATATTATAAATATGAAAGGCAACAATGTGGCTTTTTTTAGTTAGATCATTTGTAAAATTATAAACAAAAGCAAATAACCTTTTAGAAAAGACTGGATGATTCCATCAAAACACAATAATACCCATTATAAATTATTATTAATTAAAAATATAATATATATTATTTGTAAATTTAGAAAGGTAAACCCAAATGTACCTCGATCTTCCATCTTTATTACTCTAACTTAATTTATTTGATTTGTCTATTATTTATTAAATAATCTACTATAAAAAAAGTGTAACTATAAGTAATATTTCATCCTTATTGTGTTAACATACTAATATAAAAATAATGTATTACCAGAAAGTAAACAATTGTATATATTGATGAAGGAAGTATCTTTTCTTCCAAAAAAGTGGAACTTTTCCCTTTTAATATGATTCATATTTAATAAAGTAATATTCTTATATTAGATATTACTGAACTAAATATTAAAATGTTTTCTCAATTGAGATATTTAAAATCTGAAGAAAAAATAAAAATTGTAGAATTAAGATTTTGATTAAAAATGTGAATATTAAATAATAATTAATATAAAAAAAAAAATAGGAATCAAAGGAAAAATGAAAATCGGAATAAAAATAAAAATTGAAATAAAAATAAGGCCTTCTATGTATATAACACTTATGTCTTTAATAATACATAACCTTAATGTTACCAGTATCTTATAGGATTACCAAACCTATCATATCAGTAATTAAGTCATGTAACCATGCAAATAATACACTTCTCTTAGTATATAAATACATTATGATATACTTCAAATATATTTTTTTTTATTCCCAATTCTTCCTTTGTACTTGAAATATTAATTATTAAAGTACCCTGTAAACACATATATTTATCAACTATAAAATGTGTGATTGAGACCAAACCTCCCCCTTTCAATATCATGAAATATGATATAAAAATTAATATGTTTAGATTAAATTAAATTAAAATTTGTGTTGTATATCTTCAAGACCATATTATAAATATCACTTCCATATTTGAAAAGAAAAATGATTACCAATCTGTGTATCAGTAAAAGAAGTGACTAACACAAAAGATCCTAACATCTCTATATTAAAGAAATATGTCTAAGAATAATATATATATATCCGGTATAAATTCCTTCATTTATACTTATGTACTATAACCTATTTATTCTAATAGTATAACACATATATTATAACCTCGAAGTTAAAACAAAAATTCCCCTTTTTTTTTTTTCTCTGGATCCAAGTACTCAACATTGACATTAGCAGCTGCTCAAACAATCAATCATTCATAGACACATCTATGCACACAAGACTGTCATGGTTCTTTAACATATACTTCTACATAGAAACTGACAGACACATATCCCTTTTTTCCAAGTATTCTATGTGCATTTCAAAAATTATGTTACTAATTTGAAGTACTTCTCGAAAAAATACAAATTCCAATGTATTACATGCTGTACATTTGACCATAGAACAAACATTTATTATTAGCTTTAGTAATTCAAGTCACATGGTCTGGTTACGTGCAAAGAACACCATTCCAAAACAGCAAGCAGTTTTACACACTCCAAAGCTCAGATTACATTTCTAATAACTCTAAAGAAGATGTATGTATATTCATAAAAGAAACGTTAAAGTAATAGTTCTCTGGCAATTGGTACCTGAGAAAATAAAATTATTAATCGTGCTTTCGCGATTAACCTTACCCAATAAAATATATGTTACCTGATTGAGGACAAGAACAAATGCATAGATAAAAATTAATACTTCATCAATCTGTTTTACTGATAAATTCTGAGGGAAATAAAAGAATAAAATTATTATCATATTTATAATAAAAATGAGAACACTTAAAATCTGTTACTTTCTCTTATTATTTTATTTTAAATATTATTATTCATATACAGAGATCAAATTATTAATTATAACATTAAACTATCATTTTACTAAATGAAAATATGACCTTGATTTACTATCACTACCTTTAACCCCTTAACGACCTTGGACGTACTGAGTACGTCATGGTCACATGGTGCTAAACGACCCATGACGTACTCAGTACGTCCTGGCGAAATCGCGGTCCCGGAGCCCCTGGGAGTGAAATTTGTTTACCTAAACGGTGGATTCGGGAAGGAGGGGACCTCTGCCTGACCTCAGGAGGGGTGGTGCCTCCTCCCCGAACCTACAGAGGCTGTGATTGGCTGACGAACGCCGCTCAGCCAATTACAGTCACTGTAATGTGTCAGCCATTGAAAATGGCTAACACATTGCAATCCAGCCATAATCAGTGCTGCTGTAGCACTGATGACTGGCTGGAGCTGGGTGAACTTTGTTTCACCCGCCCCCAGCTCTGATTGGAGAGACCGGCCTTGTGACCGATCTCTCCCAATCACTGTGGATCTTGTGCCGTCACCGCTACCCTCAGCTTCACTCCGTCCGTGAAAGCTGATGAGAGCGGTCGCTGCAGGTGCCCATCGGTAAGTTATAGCACCCCCATCCCCCGCCGCTCCCCGCCGAGATCCCCCGCCGAGATCCCCCGCCGCTCCCCGCCGAGATCCCCCGCCGAGATCCCCCGCCGCTCCCCGCCGAGATCCCCCGCCGCGATCCCCCGCCGCTCCCCGCCGAGATCCCCCGCCGCTCCCCGCCGAGATCCCCCGCCGCTCCCCGCCGAGATCCCCCGCCGCTCCCCGCCGAGATCCCCCGCCGCTCCCCGCCGAGATCCACCGCCGCTCCCCGCCGAGATCCACCGCCGCTCCCCGCCGAGATCCACCGCCGAGATCCACCGCCGCTCCCCGCCGAGATCCACCGCCGCTCCCCGCCGAGATCCACCGCCGCTCCCCGCCGAGATCCACCGCCGCTCCCCGCCGATCCACCGCTGGTCGCCACGCCGCTGTCCCTGCCCGCCACGCCGCTGTTCCCGCCGCTGTTCCCGCCGCTGTCCCTGCCCGCCGATCCACCTCTGCTGCCCGCCACGCCGCTGTCCCTGGTCGCCACCGTCCCCTTTCAGTCGCACCCACCTTTTTCAGCCGCCGCTGCACCCGATCGGCCGCCGCCTCCATCGGCTGCCACTGCACCTAATCGGCTCCCCCCCTCCATGTGCTGCCTCCCCTCCCCCCCTCCATGTGCTGCCTCCCCCCCTCCATGTGCTGCCTCCCCCCCTCCATGTGCTGCCTCCCCCCCTCCATGTGCTGCCTCCCCTCCCCCCTCCATGTGCTGCCTCCCCTTCCCCCCTCCATGTGCTGCCTCCCCTCCCCCCCTCCATGTGCTGCCTCCCCCCTCCCCTCCCCCCCCCCTCCATGTGCTGCCTCCCCCCCTCCATGTGCTGCCTCCCCCCCTCCATGTGCTGCCTTCCCCCCATGTGCTGCCTTCCCCCCTCCATGTGCTGCCTTCCCCCCATGTGCTGCCTTCCCCCCTCCATGTGCTGCCTCCCCCCCATGTGCTGCCTCCCCCCCATGTGCTGCCTCCCCCCCATGTGCTGCCTCCCCCCCATGTGCTGCCTCCCCCCCCATGTGCTGCCTCCCCCCCCATGTGCTGCCTCCCCCCCCATGTGCTGCCTCCCCCCCCATGTGCTGCCTCCCCCCCCATGTGCTGCCTCCCCCCTCCCTCCATGTGCTGCCTTCCCTCCATGTGCTGCCTTCCCCCCCATGTGCTGCCTTCCCCCCCATGTGCTGCCTTCCCCCCCATGTGCTGCCTTCCCCCCCATGTGCTGCCTTCCCCCCATGTGCTGCCTCCCCCCCATGTGCTGCCTCCCCCCCCATGTGCTGCCTCCCCCCCATGTGCTGCCTCCCCCCCCATGTGCTGCCTCCCCCCCCATGTGCTGCCTCCCCCCCATGTGCTGCCTCCCCCCCCATGTGCTGCCTCCCCCCCCATGTGCTGCCTCCCCCCCCATGTGCTGCCTCCCCCCCATGTGCTGCCTCCCCCCCCCCCATGTGCTGCCTCCCCCCCCCCATGTGCTGCCTCCCCCCCCCCATGTGCTGCCTTCCCCCCCCATGTGCTGCCTCCCCCCCCCCATGTGCTGCCTCCCCCCCCATGTGCTGCCTCCCCCCCATGTGCTGCCTCCCCCCCCCCATGTGCTGCCTCCCCCCCCCATGTGCTGCCTCCCCCCCCCATGTGCTGGCTCCCCCCCCATGTGCTGCCTCCCCCCCCCATGTGCTGCCTCCCCCCCCATGTGCTGCCTCCCCCCCCCATGTGCTGCCTCCCCCCCCATGTGCTGCCTCCCCCCCCATGTGCTGCCTCCCCCCCATGTGCTGCCTCCCCCCCCATGTGCTGCCTCCCCCCCCATGTGCTGCCTCCCCCCTCCCTCCATGTGCTGCCTCCCCCCCCATGTGCTGCCTCCCCCCTCCCATCAGACTCTGCCCCCCTCCCTGATCTGCTGCCTGCTCTCTCCCATCCTTTTCACCCTCCTTCATCTGCTGCCTCTTCTGTCTGCTGTGATTCTGCTGCCTAGATCCATCCTGTAAGGTAGGTATCCCCATCTCACCCCCCCATCCTCTGCCGCTCCTCCATCCGCTGCGCCATTTCCCATCATCCATCCGCTGCGCCCTTTCCCATCCTCTGCCGCTCCTCCACCCGCTGCGCCCTTTCCCATCTTCCATCCGCTGCGCCCTTTCCCATCTTCCACCCGCTGCGCCCTTTCCCATCATCCATCCGCTGCGCCCTTTCTCATCCTCTGCCGCTCCTCCACCCGCTGCGCCCTTTCCCATCTTCCATCCGCTGCGCCCTTTCTCATCTGCCGCCCCGCCCTCTCGCATCGCATTATCCAGCGCAGTTGCTCGCTTCCAGACTGCAGTGGATGATGCGATACGAGACTCGTGCATTGCTCTCACGTTTGGCACTGGTCTTAGTGGCAGGCGCTCTTTTTTTTTTTTTTTTTTTACTGATGTCTGTATTTTTTATTTCGCCAAACTAATTTTTTTTGTATGGGGGGGGGGGCTAGTTTCCAAAATGGGATCACATGTGGGGGAGCTCCATTGTTTAGGCACCTCAGGGGGGTCTCCAAATGAAACATGGCGTCTGCTAATAATTCCAATCAATTTTACTGTGAAATGGCGCTCCTTCTCTTCTGAGCCCCGCCGTACGCCCAAACAATTGATTTCCACCACATATGAGGTATCGTCGTACTCAGGAGAAATTGCACAATACATTTTATGGTGCATTTTTTTCTGATACCCTTGTGGAAAAAAAAGCTACCTGTTTGAAAAAACAATTTTGTGGTAAAAAAAAGAATAAAATATTTTCACGGCTGAACATTACAAACGCTTGTGAAGCCTCCAGGGGTTCAAAGTGCTCACTAAACAGCTAGATAAATTCCATGAGGGGTCTAGTTTCCAAAATGGGGTCAATTGTGGGGGAGCTCCATTGTTTAGGCACTTCAGGGGGGTCTCCAAATGAAACATGGCGTCCGCTAATAATTCCAACCAATTTTGCTGTGAAATGGCGCTCCTTGCCTTCCGAGTCCTGCCGTGCGCCCAAACATTTGATTTCCACCACATATGGGGTATCTGCGTACTCAGGAGAAAATGCACCATAAATTTTATGGTGCATTTTTTCCTGATACCCTTGTGATAAAAAAAGCTACCTGGTTGAAGCAACAGTTTTGTGGTAAAAAAATTTTTTTTTCTTTTCACGGCTCAACGTTATAAACTTCTGTGAAGCCCCCAGGGGTTCAAAGTGCACATCAAACATCTAGAAAAAATATTTGAGGGCTCTAGTTTCCAAAATGGGGTCATTTGTGGGGGAGCTCCATTGTTTAGGCACCTCAGGGGGTCTTCAAACCCGACATGGCGTCCGCTAATGAGTGCACCTAATTTTGCACTCAAAAATTCAAATTGCGCTCCTTGCCTTCCGAGTCCTGCCGTGCGCCCAAACATTTGATTACCACCACATATGGGGTATCTGCGTACTCAGGAGAAAATGCACGATACATTTTATGATGCATTTTTCCTGATACCCTTGTGAAAATACTAATTTTTATGGCTAAAGTAACATTTTTGTGTTAAAAAAGTAAAATTTTCATTTTTTCGTCTACATTGCTTTGGTTGCTGTGAAGCTCCTAAAGGGTTAATAAACTTCTTGGATGTGGTTTTGAGCAGAGTGAGGGGTGCAGATTTTAGAATTGGGTCACTTTTGGGTATTTTCTGTCGCCTAGGTTTCTCAAATCACTCCAAATGTGATGTGGTACCTAAACAATTTTTTTTTGTAAATTTTGTTGGAAAAATGAGAAATTGGTGATGAACTTTGAACCCTTCTAACTTCCTAACGGAATTTTTTTTTTTTTCAAAAATTGCGCTGGTGTAAAGTAGACATGTGGGAAATGTTATTTAGTAACTTTTTTGTGTGACATATTTCTCAGATTTATGGGCATAAAATTTCAAATTTTGAAAATTGCAAAATTTTCAAAATTTTCGCTAAATTTCCGAAATTTTCACAAATAAACGCAAAACATATCGGCCTAAATTTACCACTGACATGAAGTACAATATGTCACGAAAAAACAATGTCAGAATCGCCAGGATCCGTTGAAGTGTTCCAGAGTTATAACCTGTCAAAGTGACACTGGTCAAAATTGCAAAAAATGGCCGGGTCTTTAAGGTGAAAACAGGCTGGGGGCTGAAGGGGTTAATATATATATATATATATATATATACATATATATATATATATATATATATATGCATAGATTCACTGTATATGAATAAACATATTTATCAAACAATAAAATTAATTTACCCAGAAATCCACTTTATTTAGCTGAAGACCAAACCTAAATTTTTCTTCAAAGATTCGGTTTATTAGATTCATTTTAAACTTATAGGAATCCCTGAACTTATGTAATTCAAGTTTTTCTCTTAAATGAGAAGGAACGTCTCCCAGCTGTCGCTGCCTATCAAATTCTAGCCCAGGGAGAGGATCTCCACAAGACACCTGTTTCTGTCTTTCAAAGCTTTTACTCATCATTTGTCTGGAATCCTCAATCCCAGTGACCGATCCCGTCACTGGTGACAAGGGTTTTTCCTGTGGAAAAAGACTTTTAGATGACAAAAATTGGGGTGGATTGTATGGTTTGTAACACGTATGCATCTTCCTCCGAACTTCATACACCCTATCACAGAAATATCTGGATCTGGGAGACACTGTTGATTTTTTACAGAATCTCTTCCTTTCTCGTGTTGGTTTTTCAGAATTAATTAATTTCTGTTTTGATTGACTTTGGCGACTTCTAACAAAATCGATAAATGTCGTACATTCGAATAGGGACTTTTTATTTAATGCCACCGTACAGGCGGCATTGTCAAGGAAATGAAATTTCTTGATGAATAAACGTATCATTCCATCCAATCTGACATTTGGAATGACCGCCCTATACAAACGTTCAAAAACGGACATAAATGAGAACGTACTCTCATTCTGTTCAATTTGTAATTCCTTCAACATCTCATAATTTGGATCAGATTCATTCCTTGCACAGAAGATGAGATTTTTCAGCCTTATGATATCGTTATCATTTGAACAATCAAATGTCTCATTGTCAGAAGACTTTTTTAATGCCAATTGTCTAAAGAAATGCTGAGGTATCCACATACGGAATAACTGATTCGTCTCACTATTAGTTAAATTTAACTTCTCAATGGAACTTTCAAATATCTCTGAATTTCTGCAAACATGTATTTTAGGATTATATGCAGGAATTAATTTGCATATGTCCAATAGACTCTTTCTAAGTTTAATTCCTAAATTTGTCTGTTCTATTTTTAGAAACTGATCGTCGCCATTTTCTCTCTGCACGTGTCCTTTCTGCACGTCTCCCACTCTGGCTCCTCCCCCTTCTGGCTTCACTACGTCATTTCCTGCTTCTTTCCCAGTATGCTGAAAATCACCCTGATTATGTAGCACATGTCTGCCGCCATTATCAAAATTCTGATTTGAAAAATCACAGTCTAAACCTGATTTATCATTTCCAACATTACCGTCAGAATTCACAATATCACTGACTGACATTCCAGGTTCTAAGCAGTCTTTGGATTTCTCTGTCACTGACTCTCCTGACAATTCAGGTTGTCTATTTTCACCATTTTTACATTTTTCTACGATTAACTTGTGAAAATCATAGACTAAATGACAGACATTTCTGATTTTCTGTTTCTCTCTATTAAAAGACCTTGCACATTCTACACGTGAATTCTCAAGTTCACACTCCCCATAAAAGCGTAACCAAAGCTCTTCCACATTAGAAATATCTGAATAAGTGAACTGAAGTTTACTTTGCTTAACATATGAAGAGATAAAATCCATTTTCTTACCTGAAATGATCAGATGATCTGATGGATGATCCTGTAAAGGTCCAGTCACACTAAGCAACTTACCAGCGATCCCAACAACGATAGGGATCGCTGGTAAGTTGCTAGGAGGTTGCTGGTGAGATGTCACACTGCAACGCTCCAGCGATCCCACCAGCAACCTGACCTGGCAGGGATCGCTGGAGCGTGGCTACACAAGTTGCTGGTGAGCTCACCAGCAACCAGTGACAAGCCCCCAGCGCCGCGTGGAAGCTGCTGCGCTTGGTAACTAAGGTAAATATCGGGTAACCAACCCGATATTTACCTTGGTTACCACCGCACGGAGCTACACGTGCAGAGAGCAGGGAGCAGCGCACACTGAGCGCTGGCTCCCTGCTCTCGTAGTTACAGCACACATCAGGTTAATTACACGATGTGTGCTGCAGCTAAATGTGCACAGAGCAGGGAGCAGCGCACACTGCTTAGCGCTGGCTCCTTGCTCTCCTAGTTACAGCACACATCGGGTTAATTAACCCGATGTGTCCTGCAGCTACATGTGCACAGAGCAGGAGCCGGCAGCACAGGCAGTGAGAGCTGCGGAGGCTGGTATCAAAGGTAAATATCGGGTAACCAAGGACAGGGCTTCTTGGTTACCCGATGTTTACATTGGTTACCAGCCTCCACAGAAGCCGGCTCCCTGCTGCCTGCACATTTAGTTGTTGCTGTCTCGCTGTCACACACAGCGATCTGTGCTTCACAGCGGGACAGCAACAACTAAAAAATGGCCCAGGACACTCAGCAACAACCAACGACCTCACAGCAGGGGCCAGGTTGTTGCTGGATGTCACACACAGCAACATCGCTAGCAACGTCACAAAGGTTGTTCGTTAGCAGCGATGTTGCTAGCGATGTTGCTTAGTGTGACGGGGCCTTAAGACTTGACTCACCTTGCTCAGCACGTCCAATACTTCTTATGGACTGACTTTATCTTTCTTGCTCAAAAATACGTCAAAAGTTAACTTCTGTGGCTTTATACAGTCTTTAAAGTTCATTAAAAAAAAAAAAACATTCATGCAACTTGACTTATACGTATTTCCTAGGTTCTGTGTGATTTTTTTATAAATTGTCGATTCCTGATCCTTTGCAGGAGATACTTGAGATACTTATTACTTCGACCCCCCTTATGCAAAGTGAAGGAACAACAAAAATGTAAAAAAAAAAAAAAAATCACGAATGGGTGGCTCACCAAATGTTAAAAAATATACTCTTAAATATATTTTTCTTCAAATACGTAAAGGCGCATGAAAGAAAGGACTTCAAAAATGTAAAAATAAATGTATTTTATCTAATTAAAAATGGTTGCCAGGGTTCAGTTACAGAAAGGAAAAACAATATACTTTGTCAGCTTACGGAAAAAAAGAGTTCATTTAGTCCATACTGATCAATGGAAAATCTTTACCCATCTCTCTTTGGGTCCTGAATGGCAAAGCAGGGGGTGTCATCTCTTAGGCCGGACAGCGTGTCACATCTTGCAGCACTGGAGTCTTCTGACAGCAGGCAATGTGGAGGAGCCCCCAGTGGCCCCCTCCATCGTGTGTTATATACCAACTGCTCAGTCCATATAGGGTGTTCTAGTTGAACATAGTTCATGTGACATAATCTTCTAGAAGCTTCGAGAAGATTTAAATATATCCTTCCATGTCAGTACTCAAGTATATTCAATATGGGCATCTTAATATTTATTCCTTATAAACTTTATTAATAACCTATGCCCTCCAACATAAACAGAACTATGAACTTATATGTCCTACAATAAAATATTTGATAACTAGATGTATTAATTTTAATGCTTTTAACAACTCCCTAATTACCAATCCTCTCCCCTTGGATCCCCCTCCTTCCCCTAGGACACACAGTGAGCCTTACCCCGAACCTGACGAGGAACAGCCCTCATTTAAATATGTCCCTTTCAACCCCATCCAGTCAGCGGCATTAATCCCCTGCCTGCCAGATCCCGACATTAACCCTATGCGATTTTATAGGAAGATGCTACAGGTCCATCAGTTATACTCAGCTGCCCGGAAGGACCTTGTTAATCTCACCAAAGTAAAAGCAGGAGACAGTTTTTGGCCCTTAATGGAGCTCAATCTCCCAATGCCCCCAGGCACTGATGACACCATTTTCCAAAGTGGAAAACAGTATTGTGCCGCTTTAAAAAGATGGGCTCAAGATCAATTGGTATATACAAATGCGCCGGTGCAGCCCCCGCCACAGCCCATGCCCCAACAAAGTCCAAACCCCGTATACGTAGCTCCCAATTAACAAAGCCAGCAACAGAATTGTTGGCGTTGTGGTCAGCCCGGTCACTATCAAAAGAAAGTGTCACACCCGCAAATCTCAGTGTTTGGCCAGGAACCCTCAAAACCGTAACCAAAACATGCAGCACATAAATCTATAATAAAGGTGTTCCCTGTAGATTCAGTAATGATCTACCTGAATCCAGGTGTGCCTTTTCCCAGAGTATCACAGTATCCCTTTAAATCAGTCCCAGGAGATTTCCCAAGATACTGCCCACAGTCCGGCTGCACCCACGAGTCTGCCCCAACCTTCCCTAATGATACAGGGGGGAGCCCCGGACTGCTTGTTTTTGTTGCAGTGATTTCCAGTCCCCAGCTACCCGCTCTAATGATGTTCTCCATTCCACTCCATCAATCTTAAGGTTTCAATAATATATTTTTCTGTAGTACTTTTGTTTCTGCTGGCTGACACGGTACAGAAATATATTTTATATATTTCTATAGTGAAAGTTCTGCCCATGTTTTTTTTTTTCTTGTATCTGTTTTTCCCACCAGCTGTTCTAATATCGCGCATCCTGAAGGAGACAGGGGGGGGCCATAAGTCAGCGCAGGGATGTGTGGGAGTGTTTTCAGTAAGCTGCTGCTAGTCACAAGTTGTAGAGAGCAGGAAAAAAAAAAAAAAAATAAAATAAGGAAGTAGAGAAAAAAAAAAAAAAAGTAGCTTCAGGTGATTTACAAAGCTGTTTCTGTCTTATGTACTAACAAGTGCTTTTTCCGGCTGGTGGAGTGGATTTTGTTTAATCCTTAGAGTTCAAAATTTCATAGGAGATTATCAATAGTATTCTGCTGCTATTTAAATAATTAAATTAATTTTGCAGGGAAAAGTATATATTTTTATTTATTTTTTTTTAAAATATACAAATTAGGTTTTTTTGTTTTTATCGTTATGTTTTTGTTTTGTATTATTTTTGCATACAAACTGCCAATATTGATTACTTTCCTTTTCTTTTGTAGATACAGAATATCTATGAACCCTGTTGTAAGGTTTCAAAATTCCCCAGTAAAGTATAGGTTATATTTATCGGTTGGTTAATCACATTGTTTACTTTTATAGATCTATATATTTAGCCAAAGTAGTATATAAAAAGGGAGGAACTAGATATCTATTACATTTTTCCAGCAGCAGACATATTGGATAGGCTTTAAAGCAGGCTTTAAAGCTGGCCTTTCTTTTGCAACAGTTATGTCATGTTTATTGGATTATGAATGTAGGAATATATGTCTGTTAAAGGAATGATCTAATCTATATTTCTTTTAGTTTTTGTTTTTATAGATGAAACCAGATGGTGGTCGATTCTGTACTGGATATGCCACAGTTCACACAACATGACGTAATCTAAATTTAGGCCACTCCCTCCCCTCCTATTGGTACAGCAGGAAGTGACGTAAGTGCCTCTCTAGATGGGTGGAGCAGAGGTAGGTAAGATAGTCAAAATGTATGTAGGATGTAGATCTTTCCTGTTGTCAAATAAGCCAGGTACGCCGAAAAGAAAGTCTAGATCTGAGCTGATTGAATCGGATGGAGATCCCCGCACAGGTGCAGCTGTCCAAGAAGCAGTGAATGGGCCTAGAGTTGAGGAGTCCTTTACCATGCATAGAGACCATGCCTCGGTGACACCAGTCACGTCAGTGACTTCTGTCACTCCTTGTGTTCTTAAATCCCTACAGGAACAAGTGAACCAATAAGGAGTGGAGTGCGAGACGCAGAGAGCCAGCTGACTGAGGAAGGTCTGTGGATGAAGGGCGGTAAGCTTTCTCTGCCATGAGTTCTCTTCTTAATGATGGCCCAAGTAACATGGACTAACATCTGTGAAAGTTGGATATCAGTGTGCGCTTTGGTGGCGCCAGGGTTCAGTACCCAGGTAGGCAAACTCACCCGGTCTTGTGAAACACGTTCTTAAAACAATGAGGAAAAACTTTAAAGTGTCCGTAGAAACACCCTGCACCTGCTCTACCCATTCTTAGAGACGGCAAACTGATTATAGATGTTTATCATGAGCACGTTGTATGCAAGTCTGTGCGTGTTGTGTAGATTTCTTTCCAGGTCTGGTCAGAGGCTTTCCAGTGCAGAAAACGACGTCATTGCTGAAAATCCACATAATGCAAGTGGTATGTAAAAAACAAACTAATAAGTTGTAAATTAATGCGTGTTGTGTTTCTCTTTAGTAATAAACAGGTTCCAATGTAAAATGTTTTTCTTTGGTCTAGCGCAAACCACGTATAATCTTTATATGATTGACTAATTAGAGAAATAAACAAGTGTATTTTCTAATTCCAGATCCTAAATCAGAGTTAGTAGTATATGGTTTTCGGTCAGGAGACTGATTAATCCTAAAAGGACACAAATTTCGATAAAACTCAATGGCAGGACAACACGGATTCACGCCCCGCATTGCAGAAGGGTCGATCCACCGGAGCTGCACTAAGCGTCCTGCTCATATTTATCCTTTACAAAAAACCTGTACAGTCCCAAACCATCATTGCCGAAACAGTTAGAAGAGAGGACTTAGAGAACCTTGAGACATGGGAAAGTCCAACTACAAAGGGTGAGGACTCGCCTAGGAATCCTTGGTCTCAAACCAGTGAAGAAATCCCATTCCCCTCTCCACCCATGCCTCAACGTTCAGTTAGGCAGGATTTCCCAACAGATCTTTCTTCCTCTTTTCCTAAGGGAACACAGTACCCTTAGTATTTGGAAATGGCAGAAGTAAGTCAAGGGGGGACTGTTGAGGGTACGAATTGAGTAATCTAAAATACTTAATTCAGCCATTTCATAGACCCAAAAATGTGGTTTGGTTAATGTAATCTAACCATTTACAAATGTTTTTGTCTCCTACTAACTCATATGAATATATTCAGTGATTTTCCTTAATATAAAATGCTAGCTATGGATTCTCTCATCTTGGGAAAAGTTTTGGAAGAGACTATCCCATCAGGCAGATGTTTCGCCGGTTTAGTCTGCTGAGCACTGGCAGTGACACGCGAGTTGACGTCACATCTTAAAAACCAATGGACCCGAAATAACCAAAGCAGAGAGCGGCCGCTATTCTACCCATTATCCTAGAAGGTTTTTCCAAGTCTGCACCACAAACTGTATGCATGAAGCCTCATCATGTTTTGTTGTTTTTTTTTTATCAAGAGCAGATTATCCAGCTTCACAAAGTGGCCCTAAGTGGACTAGCACTGACTAAGCATCCTTCTTTTTGTTTCATATCTGGAAAGAAGAACCATGGACAATTTCCAATTTCCAAGTTTTTTTTTGTTTTTTAATTATGTGCTAATTTTTAAATAAGGTTTAGATTCAATTTTTCTTAATCAGGATAATGTGCCCTAATGAGAGTAATAACGGCAATTCTAATAGCCCCTATAAATCATAGAGTTATGTTTAATAAATAAAAATAAGTACTTAAAGGGGGGAGCTAAAGCCTATAGTGTTAAATTAAACAACAATCCCATAGAAAGCCCACATATACAGATATGGATATAATTAAAATCCCAAATAATGAAATATATCTAAATGGGGAAAAATTTTAAATTTAAGGTTAATAATATTCACAGATATTTTATTAAGGGGGGACTGTGGAGGTCACCTGAGCTGTAGTATGTTTGTTTAAACGTAATAAGAATATCTGTGTATATAACTAATCAAAATTTAGATGTAGATGCAAAATTATCTGTCTGTCTATGTAGTAATTGCACAGACCTATAGTATAATTCAAAGATGTATAATCATGAAGGAGTTAACCAAAGATAATGAAGCCAAAATGTGAAGCTACAAACTCTTATCAGTAATGTTCACACAAAAGGAATGTACGGGAGGGCAGGAGTGTGATGTGAGAAATTGGGGAGTGAAAGCACTCCTTGTTAGCTTCAAGGTTATTCATGCTTACGGTATAATTGGATCTATCTTATTAAACTAGTTCAGTTGGTGATGCTGGCTGAAAAGAGAGCATGTCTGTGTTCTTTGTCTTATATACATTGATATATATATATATATATATATTGGCACTGATATACAGCTAAACTGGCATCGTCTCTGGATATCCTAAATGAGGACTCCATTAGCAGTCTTCAACGCAAATTCCTCCCTTGACAATATATACACACACACACACACACACCCGCTCACCTGTCCTCAGCGCCATGACTCTGCCCCCTCCCGCACTCCACTCCGCATGTATAAACACATGCACACACACTCACCTGTCCTCAGCGCCATGGCCCCGCTCAGCTCCGCCCCCCGCACACATTCTCGGCGGCCAAGCGATCAGCTGATCACCCGGCAACCGGCTGCTGGGAGCGATCAGCTGATCACCCGGCTACTGGGAGCAATCAGCTGATCACCCGGCGGGCGGCTGCAGGGAGCGATCAGCTGATCACCCGGCGGCCGGATGCATGGAGCGTTCAGCTGATCACCCGGCGGCCGGCTGCAGGGAGCGATCAGCTGATCACCCGGCGGCTGGCTACTGGGAGCGATCAGCTGATCACCCGGCGGCCGGCTACTGGGAGCGATCAGCTGATCACCCGGCGGCCGGCTGCAGGGAGCGATCAGCTGATCACCCGGCGGCTGGCTGCAGGGAGCGATCAGCTGATTGTTCACAATAGTCTGCCGCCGGAAAAACTGTAAAAAAGAAAAAAAAAACCTGATTACGTTGTTTTGCAGCATCCGTTGTGCCACTACATGCAACACATCCGTTGCATCCGTCACACAACGCAATGCAACGGATACCGTTCAACGCAAGTGTGAAACTAGCCTTACCTGTCCCTCCCCTGTCCATGACAGAACCAGGCCTAATCATAAAGGAACAAGATAACTGATTCATCTGTGTATCTGTGTGCAACCATAACTTATCTGTAACTGTACTTCTGACATAATATCTGAAAATCACATCTTGTATACAGTATATTATCTAGCGTGCCCTTAAGGTGATTACATCTAAAATGTAATCTTGGGCTGTTTCTTTTATCTTGATTCCCAAACCCTGTGAGCTCGGTTTAACATTACACGCTACTTGGGCTGGTTTCTGGCCCTATACAGTCCTGCTAATGGACCAGGCATATATCTAATGAGCAACTGGTGGCAGTCTACCATACTGAACTGGCTGAGAGAGCCCTGTTTCACTGGGGCTAGTGCAAAGGATCTGTTGGCCTGTCAGGGTAGTGAGAGAGCTGGGTCCCACGCCGGAAGGGTGCACGGCCTGCTCTGATTCCCTCCCCGTATATTTATCATGTGGCCCCCGATGTATTAGAGACGTCAAGGTGGGACTGCGGTTTCTTCATGGATTGACAAATCTTTGACCAAGTGGAGGGACATATGAGTGACTCCCCCAGCTTGGTTTGTGACGGTAAGGGCATTACAGTAACGTAGAGTGATGGCGCCTTCTGCTGCAGGTGAGGGAGGGGAGAAGAACACTGCGGGGACGCTGGTAAGGGCATTACAGTAATGGAGAGTGATGGTGCCTTCTGCTGCAGACGGGGGAGGGGAGCAGGACAGTGCGGGGACGCTGGTAAGGGCATTACAGTAATGGAGAGTGATGGCGCCTTCTGCTGCAGGTGAGGGAGGGGAGAAGAACACTGCGGGGACGCTGGTAAGGGCATTACAGTAATGGAGAGTGATGGCGCCTTCTGCTGCAGACTGGGGAGGGGAGCAGGACAGTTCGGGGACGCTGGTAAGGGAATTACAGTAATGGAGAGTGATGGCGCCTTCTGCTGCAGATGGGGGCAGGAAGCAGGACAGTGTGGGGACGCTGGTAAGGGCATTACAGTAATGGAGAGTGATGGCTCCTTCTGCTGCAGACGGGGGGGGGGGGAGCAGAACACTGTGGGGACGCTGGTAAGGGCATTACAGTAATGGAGAGTGATGGCTCCTTCTGCTGCAGACGGGGGGGGGGGGAGCAGAACACTGCGGGGATGCTGGTAAGGGCATTAAAGTAATGGAGAGTGATGGCGCCTTCTGCTGCAGACGGGGGGGGGGGAGCAGAACACTGCGGGGACGCTGGTAAGGGCATTACAGTAATGGAGAGTGATGGCGCCTTCTGCTGCAGACGGGGGAGGGGAGCAGGACAGTGCGGGGACGCTGGTAAGGGCATTACAGTAATGGAGAGTGATGGTGCCTTCTGCTGCAGGTGAGGGAGGGGAGAAGAACACTGCGGGGACGCTGGTAAGGGCATTACAGTAATGGAGAGTGATGGCGCCTTCTGCTGCAGACTGGGGAGGGGAGCAGGACAGTTCGGGGACGCTGGTAAGGGAATTACAGTAATGGAGAGTGATGGCGCCTTCTGCTGCAGATGGGGGCAGGAAGCAGGACAGTGTGGGGACGCTGGTAAGGGCATTACAGTAATGGAGAGTGATGGCTCCTTCTGCTGCAGACGGGGGGGAGGGGAGCAGGACAGTGCGGGGATGCTGGTAAGGGCATTACAGTAATGGAGAGTGATGGTGCCTTCTGCTGCAGGTGAGGGAGGGGAGCAGGACAGTGCGGGGACGCTGGTAAGGGCATTACAGTAATGGAGAGTGATGGTGCCTTCTGCTGCAGGTGAGGGAGGGGAGAAGAACACTGCGGGGACGCTGGTAAGGGCATTACAGTAATGGAGAGTGATGGCGCCTTCTGCTGCAGACGGGGGAGGGGAGCAGGACAGTGCGGGGACGCTGGTAAGGGCATTACAGTAATGGAGAGTGATGGCGCCTTCTGCTGCAGACTGGGGAGGGGAGCAGGACAGTTCGGGGACGCTGGTAAGGGAATTACAGTAATGGAGAGTGATGGCGCCTTCTGCTGCAGATGGGGGCAGGAAGCAGGACAGTGCGGGGACGCTGGTAAGGGCATTACAGTAATGTAGAGTGATGGCGCCTATTGCTGCAGACGGGGGAGGGGAGCAGGACAGTGCGGGGACGCTGGTAAGGGCATTACAGTAATGGAGAATGATGGTGCCTTCTGCTGCAGGTGAGGGAGGGGAGCAGGACAGTGCGGGGACGCTGGTAAGGGCATTACAGTAATGGAGAGTGATGGCGCCTTCTGCTGCAGGTGAGGGAGGGGAGAAGAACACTGCGGGGACGCTGGTAAGGGCATTACAGTAATGGAGAGTGATGGCTCCTTCTGCTGCAGACGGGGGGGAGGGGAGCAGGACAGTGCGGGGATGCTGGTAAGGGCATTACAGTAATGGAGAGTGATGGTGCCTTCTGCTGCAGGTGAGGGAGGGGAGCAGGACAGTGCGGGGACGCTGGTAAGGGCATTACAGTAATGGAGAATGATGGTGCCTTCTGCTGCAGGTGAGGGAGGGGAGCAGGACAGTGCGGGGACGCTGGTAAGGGCATTACAGTAATGGAGAGTGATGGCTCCTTCTGCTGCAGGTGAGGGAGGGGAGCAGGACAGTGCGGGGACGCTGGTAAGGGCATTACAGTAATGGAGAATGATGGTGCCTTCTGCTGCAGACGGGGGAGGGGAGCAGGACAGTGCGGGGACGCTGGTAAGGGCATTACAGTAATGGAGAGTGATGGCGCCTTCTGCTGCAGGTGAGGGAGGGGAGAAGAACACTGCGGGGACGCTGGTAAGGGCATTACAGTAATGGAGAGTGATGGCGCCTTCTGCTGCAGACTGGGGGCAGGAAGCAGGACAGTGTGGGGACGCTGGTAAGGGAATTACAGTAATGGAGAGTGATGGCGCCTTCTGCTGCAGATGGGGGCAGGAAGCAGGACAGTGTGGGGACGCTGGTAAGGGCATTACAGTAATGGAGAGTGATGGCTCCTTCTGCTGCAGACGGGGGGGGGGAGCAGAACACTGTGGGGACGCTGGTAAGGGCATTACAGTAATGGAGAGTGATGGCTCCTTCTGCTGCAGACGGGGGGGGGAGCAGAACACTGCGGGGATGCTGGTAAGGGCATTACAGTAATGGAGAGTGATGGCGCCTTCTGCTGCAGATGGGGGCAGGGAGCAGGACAGTGCGGGGACGCTGGTAAGGGCATTACAGTAATGTAGAGTGATGGCGCCTATTGCTACAGACGGGGGAGGGGAGCAGAACACTGTGGGGACGCTGGTAAGGGCATTACAGTAATGGAGAGTGATGGTGCCTTCTGCTGCAGATGGGGGCAGGGAGCAGGACATTGCGGGGACGCTGGTAAGGGCATTACAGTAATGTAGAGTGATGGCGCCTATTGCTGCAGACGGGGGAGGGGAGCAGGACAGTGCGGGGACGCTGGTAAGGGCATTACAGTAATGGAGAGTGATGGTGCCTTCTGCTGCAGACGGGGGAGGGGAGCAGGACAGTGCGGGGACGCTGGTAAGGGCATTACAGTAATGGAGAGTGATGGTGCCTTCTGCTGCAGGTGAGGGAGGGGAGCAGAACACTGTGGGGATGCTGGTAAGGGCATTACAGTAATGGAGAGTGATGGTGCCTTCTGCTGCAGATGGGGGCAGGGAGCAGGACAGTGCGGGGACGCTGGTAAGGGCATTACAGTAATGTAGAGTGATGGCGCCTATTGCTACAGACGGGGGAGGGGAGCAGGACAGTGCGGGGACGCTGGTAAGGGCATTACAGTAATGTAGAGTGATGGCGCCTATTGCTACAGATGGGGGAGGGGAGCAGGACAGTGCGGGGACGCTGGTAAGGGCATTACAGTAATGGAGAGTGATGGTGCCTTCTGCTGCAGATGGGGGCAGGGAGCAGGACAGTGCGGGGAGGCTGGTAAGGGCATTACAGTAATGTAGAGTGATGGCGCCTTCTGCTGCAGATGGGGGCAGGGAGCAGGACAGTGCGGGGACGCTGGTAAGGGCATTACAATAATGTAGAGTGATGGCGCCTATTGCTGCAGACGGGGGAGGGGAGCAGAACACTGTGGGGACGCTGGTAAGGGCATTACAGTAATGGAGAGTGATGGCGCCTTCTGCTGCAGATGGGGGCAGGGAGCAGGACAGTGCGGGGACGCTGGTAAGGGCATTACAGTAATGTAGAGTGATGGCGCCTATTGCTACAGACGGGGGAGGGGAGCAGGACAGTGCGGGGACGCTGGTAAGGGCATTACAGTAATGTAGAGTGATGGCGCCTATTGCTACAGACGGGGGAGGGGAGCAGAACACTGTGGGGACGCTGGTAAGGGCATTACAGTAATGGAGAGTGATGGTGCCTTCTGCTGCAGATGGGGGCAGGGAGCAGGACAGTGCGGGGAGGCTGGTAAGGGCATTACAGTAATGTAGAGTGATGGCGCCTTCTGCTGCAGATGGGGGCAGGGAGCAGGACAGTGCGGGGACGCTGGTAAGGGCATTACAATAATGTAGAGTGATGGCGCCTATTGCTGCAGACGGGGGAGGGGAGCAGAACACTGTGGGGACGCTGGTAAGGGCATTACAGTAATGGAGAGTGATGGCGCCTTCTGCTGCAGATGGGGGCAGGGAGCAGGACAGTGCGGGGACGCTGGTAAGGGCATTACAGTAATGTAGAGTGATGGCGCCTATTGCTGCAGACGGGGGAGGGGAGCAGGACAGTGCGGGGACGCTGGTAAGGGCATTACAGTAATGGAGAGTGATGGTGCCTTCTGCTGCAGATGGGGGCAGGGAGCAGGACAGTGCGGGGACGCTGGTAAGGGCATTACAGTAATGGAGAGTGATGGCGCCTTCTGCTGCAGATGGGGGCAGGGAGCAGGACAGTGACCTAATACCCAGAGATTATAGCAGTGCAGTATAATCACCACCTGTAATCACCGCTCACCAGTCCTGCACCGCGTCTTCACCAACCACATTACAATATATTTATTACACAGGATCTGGGATTGGCACCATCGAGGTCCACCATCGGGGGAACAGGTAACACAGGTATAGAGGGGGCCGTCACCTCCGGGCTGAAGTTCTTGTGATGCCCTGGACTAGTCAGGTCGTCCCAGGTAGTCACACACAACACCACACCCCTTCCCGATTAGGTAACAGCAGCCAACCAAGAAACCCTTGTCATCACCCTCCAGGTTTGATGTCCACACCAGGGGGGCGGAGCAAGGCGGTTGGCTACGCCCACCGAGGAGTTCACAGGCCTGGAGGCGGGAAAACACTGTAGTTCTAGATTGAGTTCAAGTTGTAGAGGAGTAGTAGTCTGGAGGAGGTAGAGAGCAGTCACGTTCAAGGGCAGTCCTGTGTCGAGGCCAATTTTTTGATGACATTAACGTGTTTAGGCAGGGTTCTCCTTTACCATCCACTCTGACCAACATCAAATCAATTTTCTTGACACTATGGTCATACTCTCGGAGGGTCGTGTTAGCACGGACTTGTATGTAAAGCCAACGGATCGGAATAACATACTTCATTACACCAGCTGTCATCCTAAACATACTAAGCAGAGTTTACCAATTTCACAGCACAAACGGGTGGAACGGATTGTATCCGATCCAACACAACGGGAAAGGAGATCCTCTGAAATGAGTGAGAAATTTCTCCAAAGGGGTTATCCTATGACTATTGCTAACAGAAGCATATCACAGAGACCTATTACTAACAGAAACATAGCCCGTATCCCTTGTATCAATACATATCACCCCTTCTCTCCACTCTTCAAAAACATCATTAACAGACATTGGCCACTCCTGAATAAATCATATCCTGAAATTGAAGAGTTTAAAGAACCTCCGTTATTTTGTAACAAGAGACCAAAAAATTTGAGAGATAGCCTAGTAAGGGCAGATATTGGATCCAACAAAGGGAAACAAAGGCAAACCTTTTTAGGGACCCCTAGAAAGGGCAACTTCCCGTGTTACCACTGTATACAATGTAACAACTTAACCAGAGGAGACACCTTTTCTCATCCCCTATCAGGTCGTATATTTCCTATACACGAGTTCTTTACATGCGAATCCACATCTGTGGTTTACCTAATTAAGTGTCCGTGCGGTCTCGGATATGTTGGGGAGACTACCCAACATATCCGAGACCGTATTAGTAAACATAAGTCTACAAAAAGGTGCAAACAGACCCTACTGCCTATTCCATACCACTTTGTAACATACGGCCACACTGTTGCTCAGTTAAGATATCAGATAATCGACCATGTGCCCCCCGCACGTAGGGGTGGAAATAGGATACGTAGTCTCAAAGAGAGAGAGTCCTTTTGGATATTCACTTTGAACACATTAGAACCTAGAGGACTCAACAGAGAGTACGATGTACATGTATGATCCTGCTCCATTTGACTTAAGGTCATTATTGTGTTAAATAAACTTTTTGGATTTTGATGAACTCCCCCCCCCCTTCTCTCTTCCCCTTCTTTTCCCCTCCTTCTTCCTCGTGCTATGGAAGTAGTCATTATTACCAACCATTGTAAAACTCCAGGACACGGACTAGCAATGAATGTCTTCAACATAGTTATTTCACTTATACTAATTTATTTTTCTCTTTTAGGTTCCTCTTAACTCCCGTGACACTAATCACCCATGACCTGAATACGTCACTTCACCTTTCCAGAGCACTACCTGGCACTAATATGCACATCAAGGGGTCTAGTATATTGCCTATTAGCAGTCTTAATGTTTATAATCATCAGTATATTGTCATATGTTCCGTGCCTCGCAAGTACGCTACACAGCATATTGTGCTGCGTATGAGCGATGTGCGATTCATGTGCCAGAACACTATGTGTCACCAATCTGTGTAGGTCCTCCCACACTCTGGCCGGTGTTCTGCGCCCAGCGCCCACGTAGTTCAAGTAATTGGGCTGCGTGGGCGTGGTGTGCACTACGCCGCCCAGATCACATGTGTCCATCCCTTGCGAAATAGGGATGGACACTACACAAAACACACCTCCGTCTAACACTAATCCCCTCACACTGGCCGGTGCTCCGTGCCCTGCGCCTGCGTGGTGTGTATAACACACTGCGCGGGCGTGGCGTGCGTTCCACCGGCCAGCACGCTGCGTTCCACGCAAGTTAGACGCAGCTGTGGTAGCTGTTCTGTTTTGTCACAAGTCAGCTTATGGGATCACCAGTGAGGTCCTCTGAATTAGGCCTCTTCAGACCTAATCAAGATCGAGCGCTCGGAGAGAAAAGACCAGCATTCATGTGGGCATGATCAATTTCTTCTGTTTATTTAACCAAAGTACAGTTTATTTATACCATTTACAGATCAATGTGATTTTGCAAATAAGGCTTTTAGCTGGACTTTACTAGTTGCTCATATGACCTTTAAGTTTTAGCAAAACAAAAATGTAGAGTCATGCATATGAGATAAGAAGAAGATAAGAAGAAGATTTAGAGACCATAATAATCCTTGAGCCTGTCTCTTATTCCGAAGGCTCCATGACTATGAACTACCATCAGATATACTTACTAATAACAATAAATCTTTAATGAAGAAATAGAGAAACTATTAACCCTTCTATATCAATTTCCCCCTTTTGTAAATGGTATAACCTTCACTACAGGGTCAGTAGGCGTCCAAACAGGAGCTGCTGGCTCATGGGCCTAGTACCCATGAGGGGTCTTCCTAAGACTTCACCCATCCACCCTCAGTGTGGACACCTACTCCCGGTCAGCAGAGGCCATTTGGGGTCCGTAGTAAACTACAGAGGGTTCAATACTGGGACTCTTAGCACATACATTATTCAATAGTTTAGGTAACGCATATATCAATGCTTTTACAGCTATATAAAGCAATAGACAGAATAACAATATTTGCATAAAGGTTTGTATAATGCCGGAAACCCAACCTGCTAGGCCCTTAAACCAATTAGCTGGATTCATAAAAGAAAATGTATTTCCCCACCAGGAGTCCTTGTTGGCATCGTGCTCTTTTAACCATTTATCCCTAAGTTCACTTGTTTTCTGTATATCTGCTCTAACCTGGAGGTTGCCCTGCAGGGTCAATGTAATGGCAACAGGCAGGACTAATTATTTGACACATTCCGCCGTCTTTTGCTGTCACAAAGTCTAGCACTATAGTATGCTGGTTAGTGACTACAATTAATTGTTTTTGTATAGCATTGGTAGCATTTAGAATCTCAAGAACCCGAAAAATGTGATCATCCAGGTAGTCAGTGGACTCTACTAGCTTGTCCCACATTTGCATTAAGAAAGGGTGTATGAAAATAGCACTAAATACCTTATTTGCTTTTCCCATTTCTACTACCATTTGGCCGGGGTTTATTATCTGCTGCTCGTTTATACAAGGTATGAATTGGGACAGCTGCTACATCTACTTCACTATGAGGAACTATGAAAGTGGCTGGTGTAAGTCTGGCAAGTGTGCAGACCCCTCTCATGTCAGGGCTCACCCACTTGTGAGCACGATTCCCACAAACCAAAAACACTCCCTCTGGGAAAATGCAAAAGTGAGTTTGACTTTGTACACAATAAAGCAGATTCAGAAGCCCCTTCATGACTTTATGAGCACACCATGTATTGTTCATTTGTTTTCCGGTCATACCCGAGATACAGCTACCCCGCTCCCTCCTAAAAGTCCGTCTAATAAATGATGATGTACAGCCCTCAATACCCTTCTGATATACTGTCTCATTGTCCTTGGTTAAGTCATGTGTATGTATATAGAAACAGTTATTGTCTTTTCCACAATTTCCAACACCATTGTATTGAAGACTGAACCATAATCCATCATGGGGAATGGGGCCCGAATGAGGAATCTTAGTCTTTATTTTGGGAATTATGCCCTTGTCTGAATCGTATTCCATCCACCACGAGTATCCATCGGGTCGTGTGATATTTAGCTGGAACCAGGGTTTAGTGACCCATCCAACTATAGTCAATGTAGCAGATACATCACGAGGTACATCTCCCAAAAATCTAGATTGAGTCCAGGTTTCATTGTGTATACAGTCTGGTACCAATACCTCCTGTGGTTCCAGAGGTAAGGCTAAATAAGGCATAGTCTTTGAAGAAATAGGACTGTGTGTGCAGATCCAACAGTCTTTTGGCTTTTCTCCTTCCATGTCCTCAGTAAGAGAAATATGGTGGCGAATGAGTTTATTATCCCAGTCCGTATTAAAAAGTTCGCTCAGTGTCTTTGTTTGGTGCAGCAACCCTGCTACACCTAGCAGGATAATTAGCAAAACTGTCATTCTGCCGGTGGAGTGACCTTTTTACAGTGACTGGCGTGTATCCAGGTAGGTTTTCCCTCAAGTTTCACTGAGGTGGATGTGGTCAGCTGGACTTGGAATGGGCCATCAAAGTGTGGCTCTAGGCTCCTTCTCACGTGTCTGCGCACGACCACCCAATCACCTGGATTCAGCTGATGCACATCTGCACTTGCATTGGGATCTGGAATGGATGAAAAGACATGTTTATGCACCACATTAAGTCTTTCCTGTAAGGCCTGGACGTAGGCTGTCATAGTGCCGTGTTGCATCTGTAACACTTGTGGAAAGTAGAGACCTGTTTTTGGGGCACTACCAAAAAGGACTTCAAAAGGAGACAAGCCTGTCTTTCTATTTGGAGTGTGTCTGACTGAAAAGAGTGCCAGGGATAAGCACTCTACCCAATTCTTTCCTGTCTCTGCCATGGCCTTTTGAATTTTTAGTTTAAGTGTCCCGTTTAATCTCTCTACTTTTCCACTGCTCTGTGGATGATAAGGGGTATGGAATGCCTGCTCTATTCCCAGAGCCTGCATAATGTCCCTCATTATTTCTCCAGTGAAGTGTGTACCCCTGTCACTTTCTATGGCTTCTGGGATGCCATACCGACAGACTAGTTCCTTCATCAGTTTTTCTGCAGTTGTTTTAGCATTTTCACATTTTACTGGATAGGCCTCAACCCATCCTGAGAAGAGATCTACACATACCAGGACGTATTCATACACTCCTACCTTGGGTAGTTGTATGTAGTCTATTTGTAGTCGTTGAAACGGGTAGAGCGGTCTGGGTGTTGCTTTCTTAGGGACTTTTACTGTTTTACCTGGGTTGTGTTGTGCGCAGATAATGCAGGATTGTACGTGTTTGGAGGCTACGTAACTGAAGCCAGGAGCGATCCAGAAGGCATTCACCTGGTTACACATGTGACTTTTTGAGGCGTGAGTGGGGCCATGTGTTGCTTGTGCCATCATAGGGAACAGGGACCTTGGTAAACACAACCTATCCTTACTTTCCCATACTCCATTCGAGTTCAGCCCAGCTCCCATTTTCTCCCAGTGTTCCTTCTATGTTTGGGCAGCCTGATGCTGGAGGGATTTCAGGACATCCAGACTCACTGTGGCTGGGACTTGCTGGCTCCCTGCCACTATCCTCTGATCCCTAGGCCTCTTTGCCGCTGCTTTCGCAGCTGCATCCGCCCTTCTATTGCCCGCTACCTCCAGTGAGTCACCTTTTGTGTGTGCTTTCACCTTAATGATGCCAACCTGGACTGGTAACATTAGTGCCTCCATTAACCGTTTTACCAATTCTGCATTTTTAATAGGCTTACCAGTAGAGTTGAGCGCGGTTCGTGGTTCGTGGTTCTCCAGTTCGCGGCTCGAGTGATTTTGGGGCATGTTCTAGATCGAACTAGAACTCAAGCTTTTTGCAAAAGCTCGGTAGTTCTAGAAACGTTCGAGAACGGTTCTAGCAGCCAAAAAACAGCTAAATCATAGCTTGGTTTCTGCTGTAATAGTGTAAGTCACTCTGTGAATCAAACTATTATCACATTTCAGTGTATAGTTTGCGTGAACAGCGCCTTCAGATCACTGCTGTTTCTATAATGGCGATCGCCATTTTTTTTTTTTTTTTTTCTTGTCTTCCTTCCCTAAGCGCGCGCGTCTTGTGGGGCGGGCCAGCATGTCAGCCAATCCCAGACACACACACAGCTAAGTGGACTTTGAGCCAGAGAAGCAACGGCATGTGTGATAGGATCTGCATGTCACATGTCCCTGCATTATAAAACCGGACATTTTCTTCACGGACGCCATTATCTGCCTTCTGCGTCTTTGGTGTCAGACATCACTGTCGCAGCTCCGTCTTCCTGAGTCCTATAGCCGATACAGCTGTATGCGCTGCATACACAGCGTTAGACAGCTTAGGGAGAGCACTTTATAGCAGTCCTTTTAAGGGCTCCAACCGGCAGGGTCAGAGCCATAGGTGACAGGTCCTGCAAACAGCAACAGCGTCTGTGTAGCCCAGGTCAGGGATTTCCTACCTGCATTTCACCATTAGGAGGGAATAGAAAGGCAGGCTTCCATTCCTCTACCCAGAGCACCACAATCCTGCCACTGTACCCTCTTGTCCTCTGCACACTCCAACTGATAACTAAGCCATTATACTAGCAAACACTCAGTGTACCTAGTGGCATCCTATACGTGGCTATTGGACTTTGCTATAGTCCCACTAGTGCAAAGACATTTGCAGAGCGCGTCTGCCTGCATTGCACACTACAACTCATTCTAACCAAGCCATTATACTAGCAAACACTCAGTGTACCTAGTGGCATCCTATACGTGGCTATTGGACTTTGCTATAGTCCCACTAGTGCAAAGACATTTGCAGAGCGCGTCTGCCTGCATTGCACACTACAACTCATTCTAACCAAGCCATTATACTAGCAAACACTCAGTGTACCTAGTGGCATCCTATACGTGGCTATTGGACTTTGCTATAGTCCCACTAGTGCAAAGACATTTGCAGAGCGCGTCTGCCTGCATTGCACACTCCAACTCATTAAAACCAAGCCATTATACTAGCAAACACTCAGTGTACCTAGTGGCATCCTATACGTGGCTATTGGACTTTGCTATAGTCCCACTAGTGCAAAGACATTTGCATAGCGCGTCTGCCGGCATTGCACACTCAAACTCATTTTAACTAAGCCATTATACTAGCAAACACTCAGTGTACCTAGTGGCATCCTATACGTGGCTATTGGACTTTGCTATAGTCCCACTAGTGCAAAGACATTAGCAGAGCACATCTGCCTGCATTGCACACTACAACTCATTCTAACCAAGCCATTATACTAGCAAACACTCAGTGTACCTAGTGGCATCCTATACGTGGCTATTGGACTTTGCTATAGTCCCACTAGTGCAAAGACATTTGCATAGCGCGTCTGCCTGCATTGCACACTCAAACTCATTTTAACTAAGCCATTATACTAGCAAACACTCAGTGTACCTAGTGGCATCCTATACGTGGCTATTGGACTTTGCTATAGTCCCACTAGTGCAAAGACATTTGCATAGCGCGTCTGCCTGCATTGCACACTCAAACTCATTTTAACTAAGCCATTATACTAGCAAACACTCAGTGTACCTAGTGGCATCCTATACGTGGCTATTGGACTTTGCTATAGTCCCACTAGTGCAAAGACATTTGCAGAGCACGTCTGCCTGCATTGCACACTACAACTCATTGTTACTAAGCCATTATACTAGCAAACACTCAGTGTACCTAGTTGTATCCTAAACGTGGCTATTGTACTTTTGTCTATTCACAGTATTGGAACGATATTTGCAGCACGTCTGCCTGCATTGCACACTCTAACTTTTTTAAACTCAGCCATTTATAGTAGCAAACACTCAGTGTACCTAGTTGTATCCTAAACGTGGCTATTGTACTTTTGTCAATTCACAGTATTGGAACGTTATTTGCAGCACGTCTGCCTGCATTGCACACTCAAACTTTTTTAAACTCAGCCATTTATAGTAGCAAACACTCAGTGTACCTAGTTGTATCCTAAACGTGGCTATTGTACTTTTGTCTATTCACAGTATTGGAACGATATTTGCAGCACGTCTGCCTGCATTGCACACTCTAACTTTTTTAAACTCAGCCATTATACTAGCAAACACTCAGTGTACCTAGTGGCATCCTATACGTGGCTATTGGACTTTGCTATAGTCCCACTAGTGCAAAGACATTAGCAGAGCACATCTGCCTGCATTGCACACTACAACTCATTCTAACCAAGCCATTATACTAGCAAACACTCAGTGTACCTAGTGGCATCCTATACGTGGCTATTGGACTTTGCTATAGTCCCACTAGTGCAAAGACATTTGCAGAGCGCGTCTGCCTGCATTGCACACTCCAACTCATTAAAACCAAGCCATTATACTAGCAAACACTCAGTGTACCTAGTGGCATCCTATACGTGGCTATTGGACTTTGCTATAGTCCCACTAGTGCAAAGACATTTGCATAGCGCGTCTGCCTGCATTGCACACTCAAACTCATTTTAACTAAGCCATTATACTAGCAAACACTCAGTGTACCTAGTGGCATCCTATACGTGGCTATTGGACTTTGCTATAGTCCCACTAGTGCAAAGATATTAGCAGAGCACATCTGCCTGCATTGCACACTCCAACTTTTTTAAACTAAGCAATTTTACTAGCAAACACTCAGTGTACCTAGTGGCATCCTAAACGTGGCTATTGGACTTTGCTATAGTCCCACTAGTGCAAAGACATTTGCAGAGCACGTCTGCCTGCATTGCACACTACAACTCATTGTTACTAAGCCATTATACTAGCAAACACTCAGTGTACCTAGTGGCATCCTATACGTGGCTATTGGACTTTGCTATAGTCCCACTAGTGCAAAGATATTAGCAGAGCACATCTGCCTGCATTGCACACTCCAACTTTTTTAAACTAAGCAATTTTACTAGCAAACACTCAGTGTACCTAGTGGCATCCTAAACGTGGCTATTGGACTTTGCTATAGTCCCACTAGTGCAAAGACATTTGCAGCACGTCTGCCTGCATTGCACACTCTAACTTTTTTAAACTCAGCCATTATACTAGCAAACACTCAGTGTACCTAGTTGTATCCTAAACGTGGCTATTGTACTTTTGTCAATTCACAGTATTGGAACGTTATTTGCAGCACGTCTGCCTGCATTGCACACTCAAACTTTTTTAAACTCAGCCATTTATAGTAGCAAACACTCAGTGTACCTAGTTGTATCCTAAACGTGGCTATTGTACTTTTGTCAATTCACAGTATTGGAACGTTATTTGCAGCACGTCTGCCTGCATTGCACACTCTAACTTTTTTAAACTCAGCCATTTATAGTAGCAAACACTCAGTGTACCTAGTTGTATCCTAAACGTGGCTATTGTACTTTTGTCTATTCACAGTATTGGAACGTTATTTGCAGCACGTCTGCCTGCATTGCACACTCAAACTTTTTTAAACTCAGCCATTTATAGTAGCAAACACTCAGTGTACCTAGTTGTATCCTAAACGTGGCTATTGTACTTTTGTCTATTCACAGTATTGGAACGTTATTTGCAGCACGTCTGCCTGCATTGCACACTCTAACTTTTTTAAACTCAGCCATTATACTAGCAAACACTCAGTGTACCTAGTTGTATCCTAAACGTGGCTATTTTACTTTTGTCTATTCACAGTATTGGAACGATATTTGCAGCACGTCTGCCTGCATTGCACACTCTAACTTTTTTAAACTCAGCCATTATACTAGCAAACACTCACTGTACCTAGTTGTATCCTAAACGTGGCTATTGTACTTTTGTCAATTCACAGTATTGGAACGTTATTTGCAGCACGTCTGCCTGCATTGCACACTCAAACTTTTTTAAACTCAGCCATTATACTAGCAAACACTCACTGTACCTAGTTGTATCCTAAACGTGGCTATTGTACTTTTGTCAATTCACAGTATTGGAACGTTATTTGCAGCACGTCTGCCTGCATTGCACACTCAAACTTTTTTAAACTCAGCCATTATACTAGCAAACACTCACTGTACCTAGTTGTATCCTAAACGTGGCTATTGTACTTTTGTCAATTCACAGTATTGGAACGTTATTTGCAGCACGTCTGCCTGCATTGCACACTCAAACTTTTTTAAACTCAGCCATTTATAGTAGCAAACACTCAGTGTACCTAGTTGTATCCTAAACGTGGCTATTGTACTTTTGTCTATTCACAGTATTGGAACGTTATTTGCAGCACGTCTGCCTGCATTGCACACTCTAACTTTTTTAAACTCAGCCATTATACTAGCAAACACTCAGTGTACCTAGTTGTATCCTAAACGTGGCTATTTTACTTTTGTCTATTCACAGTATTGGAACGATATTTGCAGCACGTCTGCCTGCATTGCACACTCTAACTTTTTTAAACTCAGCCATTATACTAGCAAACACTCACTGTACCTAGTTGTATCCTAAACGTGGCTATTGTACTTTTGTCAATTCACAGTATTGGAACGTTATTTGCAGCACGTCTGCCTGCATTGCACACTCAAACTTTTTTAAACTCAGCCATTATACTAGCAAACACTCACTGTACCTAGTTGTATCCTAAACGTGGCTATTGTACTTTTGTCAATTCACAGTATTGGAACGTTATTTGCAGCACGTCTGCCTGCATTGCACACTCAAACTTTTTTAAACTCAGCCATTATACTAGCAAACACTCACTGTACCTAGTTGTATCCTAAACGTGGCTATTGTACTTTTGTCAATTCACAGTATTGGAACGTTATTTGCAGCACGTCTGCCTGCATTGCACACTCAAACTTTTTTAAACTCAGCCATTTATAGTAGCAAACACTCAGTGTACCTAGTTGTATCCTAAACGTGGCTATTGTACTTTTGTCTATTCACAGTATTGGAACGTTATTTGCAGCACGTCTGCCTGCATTGCACACTCTAACTTTTTTAAACTCAGCCATTATACTAGCAAACACTCAGTGTACCTAGTTGTATCCTAAACGTGGCTATTTTACTTTTGTCTATTCACAGTATTGGAACGATATTTGCAGCACGTCTGCCTGCATTGCACACTCTAACTTTTTTAAACTCAGCCATTATACTAGCAAACACTCACTGTACCTAGTTGTATCCTAAACGTGGCTATTTTACTTTTGTCTATTCACAGTATTGGAACGTTATTTGCAGCACGTCTGCCTGCATTGCACACTCAAACTTTTTTAAACTCAGCCATTATACTAGCAAACACTCACTGTACCTAGTTGTATCCTAAACGTGGCTATTGTACTTTTGTCAATTCACAGTATTGGAACGTTATTTGCAGCACGTCTGCCTGCATTGCACACTCAAACTTTTTTAAACTCAGCCATTTATAGTAGCAAACACTCAGTGTACCTAGTTGTATCCTAAACGTGGCTATTGTACTTTTGTCAATTCACAGTATTGGAACGTTATTTGCAGCACGTCTGCCTGCATTGCACACTCAAACTTTTTTAAACTCAGCCATTTATAGTAGCAAACACTCAGTGTACCTAGTTGTATCCTAAAC
Source organism: Anomaloglossus baeobatrachus (assembly GCF_048569485.1). Classification (NCBI taxonomy): domain Eukaryota; kingdom Metazoa; phylum Chordata; class Amphibia; order Anura; family Aromobatidae; genus Anomaloglossus; species Anomaloglossus baeobatrachus. The sequence continues at coordinate 972,980,503 of NC_134353.1, forward strand.
GTGGCTATTGTACTTTTGTCTATTCACAGTATTGGAACGTTATTTGCAGCACGTCTGCCTGCATTGCACACTCTAACTTTTTTAAACTCAGCCATTATACTAGCAAACACTCACTGTACCTAGTTGTATCCTAAACGTGGCTATTGTACTTTTGTCAATTCACAGTATTGGAACGTTATTTGCAGCACGTCTGCCTGCATTGCACACTCAAACTTTTTTAAACTCAGCCATTATACTAGCAAACACTCACTGTACCTAGTTGTATCCTAAACGTGGCTATTGTACTTTTGTCAATTCACAGTATTGGAACGTTATTTGCAGCACGTCTGCCTGCATTGCACACTCAAACTTTTTTAAACTCAGCCATTTATAGTAGCAAACACTCAGTGTACCTAGTTGTATCCTAAACGTGGCTATTGTACTTTTGTCTATTCACAGTATTGGAACGTTATTTGCAGCACGTCTGCCTGCATTGCACACTCTAACTTTTTTAAACTCAGCCATTATACTAGCAAACACTCAGTGTACCTAGTTGTATCCTAAACGTGGCTATTTTACTTTTGTCTATTCACAGTATTGGAACGATATTTGCAGCACGTCTGCCTGCATTGCACACTCTAACTTTTTTAAACTCAGCCATTATACTAGCAAACACTCACTGTACCTAGTTGTATCCTAAACGTGGCTATTGTACTTTTGTCAATTCACAGTATTGGAACGTTATTTGCAGCACGTCTGCCTGCATTGCACACTCAAACTTTTTTAAACTCAGCCATTTATAGTAGCAAACACTCAGTGTACCTAGTTGTATCCTAAACGTGGCTATTGTACTTTTGTCAATTCACAGTATTGGAACGTTATTTGCAGCACGTCTGCCTGCATTGCACACTCAAACTTTTTTAAACTCAGCCATTTATAGTAGCAAACACTCAGTGTACCTAGTTGTATCCTAAACGTGGCTATTGTACTTTTGTCTATTCACAGTATTGGAACGTTATTTGCAGCACGTCTGCCTGCATTGCACACTCTAACTTTTTTAAACTCAGCCATTATACTAGCAAACACTCACTGTACCTAGTTGTATCCTAAACGTGGCTATTGTACTTTTGTCAATTCACAGTATTGGAACGTTATTTGCAGCACGTCTGCCTGCATTGCACACTCAAACTTTTTTAAACTCAGCCATTATACTAGCAAACACTCACTGTACCTAGTTGTATCCTAAACGTGGCTATTGTACTTTTGTCAATTCACAGTATTGGAACGTTATTTGCAGCACGTCTGCCTGCATTGCACACTCAAACTTTTTTAAACTCAGCCATTATACTAGCAAACACTCACTGTACCTAGTTGTATCCTAAACGTGGCTATTGTACTTTTGTCAATTCACAGTATTGGAACGTTATTTGCAGCACGTCTGCCTGCATTGCACACTCAAACTTTTTTAAACTCAGCCATTTATAGTAGCAAACACTCAGTGTACCTAGTTGTATCCTAAACGTGGCTATTGTACTTTTGTCAATTCACAGTATTGGAACGTTATTTGCAGCACGTCTGCCTGCATTGCACACTCCAACTTTTTTAAACTCAGCCATTATACTAGCAAACACTCACTGTACCTAGTTGTATCCTAAACGTGGCTATTGTACTTTTGTCAATTCACAGTATTGGAACGTTATTTGCAGCACGTCTGCCTGCATTGCACACTCAAACTTTTTTAAACTCAGCCATTTATAGTAGCAAACACTCAGTGTACCTAGTTGTATCCTAAACGTGGCTATTGTACTTTTGTCTATTCACAGTATTGGAACGTTATTTGCAGCACGTCTGCCTGCATTGCACACTCAAACTTTTTTAAACTCAGCCATTATACTAGCAAACACTCAGTGTACCTAGTTGTATCCTAAACGTGGCTGTTGTACTTTTGTCTATTCACACTACTGCAAATCTATGTGCAGCACCTCTGCATGACAACCTCGTGCTCTGTTTTTAATAAGCTATAATGATAGCACAAAATACTGCCATTTTGTGGCATCATAGAACTGGCTGTTGTATTCCATTAGTGCCCCACTGGTGACAAGCTATTTCTAGCACCTCTACATCACACCCTCATGCACATTTAGCTACGCTAATGTTATAGCAAACTCATGGAATTCATTGCTGCATTTCATAATTCGGAGGGATAGAAAGTCAGGCTTCCTTTAGCTTTTCCTTCTGTTCATAGACAGCATCTCCAAGACAAATTTCCCCTCCACGTCTAAGTGTGGAGAGGCAGCTAGTGCGCATGCGTGTGCCGATGTACCCCAGCTGCAGCATAATTACAGTGTTTCGCCTAGTGAGTATGCTCAGCCTGACTGTGCCATTCCTGACGCTAAGTCTTCATTTCGGGATACAGCGCATGCTCCCACACTAAGTGTGAAAAGCCTCTTTGCACAGGTGCTTGCATTCTGTGCCGGGTCTAAGTCCTGTTTTGTGCCTAGACACCATGCTAAAGCTGATAGTCTTTTTTCAGAGACTGTATTTCATGCTACTGAGCATGCTCAGGCACTTCCTGCATCAGAGACTAGGTCCGGTAATGAACTCTTTGGCCCTGGCCCTGATGTGGGGGTCCCATATAGACCACAGGGCATCAGGTGTCCTCCCAAATGGCTTGCAGAGGCCCACACCTATGACTTGTCACCGCATTATTGATGGTCAGACGATGACTGGTGAGGTGTTTGGGTCATGGCAGCCATGAGGTCATCATTGAAGTTGCGTTTCCAAATAGGACGCTAGTTATGCCACTCATGACGTGTCACTCTGCTTTTGTCTCCAGGAGGTGCATTGTGGTTCACCCTGGTTTGGGGCGGACCCAGGTTATAAAAGGGGCTGGAGCCAACAAGGAGGTGCGCAGTCTTCTATTATGCTCCGAAAGAGCACACCTCCATGTGTTGAACCCATTGCGGCTTTAGGCCAGAGGTAGGCAGGGATAGGGTGGTGGATGCAGGCCACCACCACAGTTGGTAACGCAGAACGGTTAAGACCAGCTCCTGTCCTAACAGTCCTGCTTGTGCAGCCCAGTGGCATTAACAGGCCTGCTGCTGCTGATGCGCCTGCTGTCCACAGGTGTGGCCCCTACGCACACGGTCAGCGTACTCAATGGCCCCTGTGTTGTTAACAGGGAGTTCCTGGGCTGGGTGGGCATGTGGACCCTGTGACGCTAACAGGGCTCACAGTCTCCAGATCCGAATGGCGTCTAACTCGGTTCAGGCTACTATTAGTTTCATAGCCACACAGCTCTGTATCCTCCACCAAACCTTCAAGTTGCCAACCTCTCCTTTTCCAACTGGGAGCACGGTGGACACTGACTGCTGATGGGGATATATACCTTTCTCTATCTTTTCTTATTAATTTTTGTTATATAGCGGTCACAGATTATATACCACTTTATCCAAATCTGCCAGTCCCACTGTAACAGATGTTGTTTCTTCAGCAAATGTTACAGTTGTTTAACCACCAAATCCACGGACCAAAATTTTTTTCCCCTTTCCAACACACCTGTTCCCCTTTCCAACAGCATCTGTCCTTTTTCAACTCATTTTGGGATATGACCAAAAGTGCAACTGTGCAGGGACACCGTACTCAACGCCATCTCAGCACAGCAGCCATCCCTCGGTCCCTCCGATGTGGACAAGTAAAAGACCATTTCCTCCTATCCATGACAAAGTGTTGAGATTCACTCTGTGCAGCACTGGTGTTTAGTGGAAAAGTAGATCTAAGATTGCGTACCACATTCTGCAGATACTCCTGTATACGTGCGTCTATTTCTATGGCAGGAATTAGTTCGCCAAATTTTGTCTTGTACCGGGGATCTAACAGTGTGGCAACCCAGTATTCAGGATTACTTCAAATTCATACAATCCGAGGGTCATGTAGGTAGTGCAGCAAGAAGGCGCTCATGTGTCTTGTGCATCCAGGAGGACCAAGTCCTTGGTGTGTTGGTGGCAGAGAGGTGAGAATCGTGCATCCTTCCTCTGCCCTCTACCCACAACCTCGCACAACCGAAATGTGAGCAAGCTCTCACTCATCTGCTGAGTCTTCCATGCCCATCGCCAGTTCGTCCTCCATTTCTTCATGGGCTCCTGCACTTTCATCAACACTTTTTGCTGATACTATGCGCCCTTGTTAATCCCTCTCCCTCACCATGACTGCCGCATAGGTGCCGCTGACCATCTGGACCTCGTAGATCTTGTTATCCCTTCCGCATATGACTCCTCCTGTACTTCCTCCCCTTCCTCTTGTCCCAACACCTGACTCCGAATAATAATTACAGTGTGCTCCATCATGTAGATGACCAGAATTGTCACGCTGAGAATGACATTGCCAGTGCTAAACATCTTCGTCGACATTTCAAAACTGTGTAGCAGGGTGCATAGGTCCTTGATCTGACACCACTCCAGCAGCGTGATCTGCACCACCTCTGGATCAACTTATCCCAGGCTATATGTCTTACCGTATTTCAGCAGGGCTCTGCGGTGCTGCCACACACGCTGCAACATGTGCAGATTCCAATTCCTGCGTGTCGGAACATCGCATTTCCGGCGTTTAACTGCCAGACCCTAAGACTTCCGGAGTGATGAAAGTTGTTGAGCTGCTGTGTGCGCACGATGGAAGTGAGCACATAGCGAGCGTGCCCGCTGCACAAGGCCATGTAGGCCGTGATGGTGTTTTAAAAATTGCTGGAGAATTCGGATCAACACGTGAGCCATAAAAGGCACGTGTGTCACATTGCCCTGAGGATGGCCCGCAGCCAGGTTTGCATCATTGCCGCACACGGCTGTTAAGTCACCAACGGAGTCCGCTCCGTCAATTTGTACTCCGGTCGCCAGGTGACAACGTGTTCCTTTCATGAATAGTGCTGATGATGGGAGAGTAGTCGATGCCAGCGGCGCAGGTGGACGCAGGTTATGCTCACCCACTGGGCTGCATTACCTTGACAGATGCAGAATCTCTGGCTGAATGTAGCTGGTGGGTATCTCACAGATGAAATACCATCATTCAGCTACAACCAATGGGAAGACACCACACCCTTTTTTATGCCCATCCTGTCTGCAGACCACTGCCAGACATAGCTATGAACCTCTGGTTAATTTTACCCCCAGTTCAGTTTTATGATTTTGTGTGCTTGTTACCTGACTACTTTTCCTGCTTGCTGTTTATGTACCTTGTTGGCCGATACGCATTTCACCTCTGCTTGTTTTCTGATTAAGTCCTGGCCGTCCCATTCTGTTCCTGTTCCTCAATTAATGTTTTGACCCTGCCTGACTACTATTCTCTGTAATAGCGGTGTGACTCACATTTCCCATACATTTCAAAGTAAAACTTTGACCGCCTGATGGCATTGAGCTCTGCTGCCAGCATAGTAAGGAGGTGTGTGGTAGTCCTTGTGCGCAGTTACAAGGAAGGATGGCCTGACCACACAGGGTTTGCGCAAAGGTAGAGGACCCACACGAGGTTGAAGAGGCAGAAGCAGTGTATTAACTTCTACATACAGAACAAGGATTGAAACAACTCGTGGGGACGGCAAGACTTGTACAGCAGACCCTTCTCCATCTCTCACCATAGTTTGCCAGTGCCCAGTCAGTGACATGTAATGACCCTGTCTATGCTTACTGGTCCAAGTATCTGTGTTGAAATGCACCCTGTCGCACACAGATTTTCTCAAGGAAGTGGTGATGTTGTGTGCGACATGCCGGTGTAGCGCGGGCATGCTTTTCTTGGAGAAGCAGTGGTGATTGGGCATCTGGTACTGGGGCACAGCGACAGACATAAGGTCTGTAAAATCCTGTGTGTCCACTACGCGTAAAGGCAGCATTTCGGTAGCCAACAGCTTACAGAGGGATAGAGTCAACCACTTAGCTTTGTCATGGGTCGCAGTAAGTGGCCTTTTATTTGACCACATCTGAGGGACAGAGATCTGGCTGCTGTCTGTAGACGGTGTTGAGTAGGGTGTCCCTGGAAAAATGCAGGTTTGTGAGAAAAGTGCAGGCGGAGACATGATGTTGGCTTCATCTTGCCTTCAGATCTGTTCATCTTGTATCATTTTTAAAAAACACAGCAAGCAAGGGTTACTCCAAGCGGAGTCTCCCTTTTTTTCCAAAAATTGGGCCCCACACAGACACCTTATCAGTGGCAGCACTTGTGCCCTAGTTGCAAACAGGATGTTTTGATTTGCATCAAGCACATTCCAAATCCACAAGCATTTACTCTCCCCAGGATGACACAGGGGTAGTAAATTCCTTCTGGATCCATGACTTGTTCATTTTGATGAACGTCAGTCTGTCCACATTGTCACTGGACAGACGCGTGCGCTTATCTGTCAGCACACACCCAGCAGCACTGAAGACACGTTCAGAGACAACGCTGGCAGCTGGACACGACAAAATCTTCGAGGCGTAACTGGAGAGCTCTTGACATTTTTCTAGATTTGAAGCACAAAAGGAGCAAGGCTCCATTTGCAAAGTCATTGCATCGATGTTCATTTGGAGATACTCCTGTATCATCCTCTCCATCCGTTGACTATGTGTCAGACTTGTTGTCTCTGGTGGCCTTGCAAAGGAGGGTCTAAAAAAATTATGAAAAGATTCCATAAAATTGCTGTTACCAGCACCAGATACGGTCCTACTGGTACGGGTAGACTGTTGAAGATGACGAGGCCGTCCCATGTTTGTCAAGTTACAACTGGGAGAATCACTCCCTTCACCTGCACGGTTGTTTGGTGGAAAAGCCGAGCTAAGATCGAGTAACAGCTTCTGCTGATACTCCTGCATACGTGCGTCCCTTTCTATGGGTGGAATTATGTCACAAAATTTGGACTTGTCCCGGGGATCTAATAGTGTGGCAAGCCAGTAGTCATCATCACTTCTAATTTTGACAATACGAGGGTCATGTTGGAGGTAGTGCAACAAGAAGGCACTCATGTGTCTTGCGCAGCCATGCGCACCAAGTCCACGCTGTGTTTGTGGCATAGAGGTGCTAACCGTTCTTTCTTCCTCTGTCATCTCCCCCCAACCTCTTTCAACTGAAATTTGACCAAGGTCCCCCTCATCTGCTGAGTCTTCCATGTCCATGGACAGTTCGTCCTCCATATCTTCATGTCCTCCTGCACCTTCCTCAACATCTCACCTGCTACCATGCGCCCTTGTTGATCCCTGTCCCCCATGGTCCCATGCCTGCCGCGTTGGTGATGATGAACGTCTGGACCTTGGTGATGTTGTTGTGTCTTGCGCATATGAATCCTCCTGTAGTTCCTCCCCTTCCTGTTGTCCCACCCCCTGACTACGAATAGTGTTTAGCGTGTGCTCCAGCATGTAAATGACTGTAATCGTCATGCTGATAATGGCATTGTCAGCGCTAAACATATTCGTCGCCATGTCGAAACTGTGCAGAAGGGTGCATAGGTCCTTGATCTGAGATCACTCCATCAGGGTGATCTGCCCCACTTCTGCATCTCGTTGGCCCAGGCTATACATCATGACGTATTGCACCAGGGCTCGCCGGTGCTGCCACAGTCGCTGTAACATGTGGAGAGTTGAATTCCAGCGTGTCGCCACATCGCATTTCAGGCGATGAACCGGCAGGCCGAAAGACTTCTGGAGCGATGCAAGTCGCTCAGGTGCGGCGGTTGAACGGCGGAAGTGAGCACTGCAGACAGTTTCCGTGCCCTGGTCAGAAGGCCATCTAGGCCGGGATAGTGTGTTAAAAATTGCTGGACAACAAGGTTAAACACGTGAGCCATACAAGGCACGTGTGTCACCTTGCCCAGGCGAAGGGCCGCACCCAGGTTTGCAGCATTGTCGCACACGGCCTTACCAGGCTGCAGGTTGAGTGGAGACAACCATTTATCAAAATCAGTCTCCAGAGCTGCCCACAACTCAGTCGCTGTGTGACTCCTATTTCAAAGACATGTCAAGCTAAAGACCGCCTGATGCCGTTGCGCTCTGCTACCAGCATAGTAATGAGGGGTGCGTGATTCCTTCTGCGCAGTGAGAACGCTGGTGGCCTGACCAGGCAGGCTTGGGGCGGAGGTGGAGGACCCAGATGAGGTGGAGGATGCAGAAGCAGTGGCGGAACTTGGACAGACAGAGGATTGACACACAAGTCGTGGGGACGGCAAGACTTGTGCAGCAGACCCTTCACCATCTATCACCATAGTTACCCAGTGGCCAGTCAGCGACATGTAACGTCCCTGTCCATGCTTACTGGTCCAAGTATCGGTGGTGAAATGCACCCGTTCACACACAGAGTTTCTCAAGGAAGCGGTGATGTTGTGTGCGACATGCTGGTGTAGCGCGGGCACACCTTTCTTAGAGAAGTAGTGGCGACTAGGCATCTGGTACTGGGGCACAGCGACAGACATAAGGTCTCTAAAATCCTGTGTGTCCACTAGGCGGAAAGGCAGCATTTCTGTAGTCAACAGCTTACAGAGGGATAGAGTCAACCTCTTCGCTTTGTCATGGGTCGCAGGAAGTGGCCTTTTATTTGACCACATCTGAGGGACAGAGATCTGGCTGCTGTGTGTAGACGGTGTTGAGTCGGGTGTCCCTGGAAAAATGCAGCTTTGTGAGGAAAGTGCAGGCGGAGACATGATGTTGCCTTCATCCAAAGTTGGTGCTATCGATGTCTGAGAGAGCTGTACACACTCACTTGTTTCCCCTTCCAAACCAACTGACGACCTACCAAGCAAACTGCCTGTTGCGGTTACAGTGGTGGAAGTTGTGGGTGGAAAAACAGGTGTGACAGCTGTCCCCACAGTCCTAGAAGATGACGAGCGCGCGGATGCACTGGAAGGGGCAGGCGGTGGATGGTTCGCTCCGCTAGGCCGCATTGCAGCACGGTGAGCTTCCCATCGGGCCATATGATATTTATTCATGTGACGATTCATGGAAGAAGTTGTCAAACTGCTGAGGTTTTGACCTCTACTAAGAGAACCATGACAAATTTTACAGATCACATAATTTGGGCGATCTTTTTCTATGTCAAAAAAGGACCTGGCTAGGCAAGGCTTAGAGGCCATGCGACCTGTTGATCCACCCCGAATAATGCTCAGAGGCAGAGTGGTGGCTGAGGATGCAGTTGTAGACGTGCTACCAGTGCTCCGACTGTGTCCAGGAAGGCGCCAGGTTACTTCGACGTCGGTTGCATCCTCCTCCACCGCCTCTGTTGACCTCCTCGAGTGTCTGACTGTGGGTTGACAGTAGGTGTGATCTAGAACTTAATCATCAATTGTTGTGTTTGCACTCCCCTACCCCTCAGACCGAGTTTCTTCTTGCCCTGACCGAATATTTAAGTTGTCATCCCAATCGGGTATCTGCGTCTCATCTTCATCAGTATGTTCCTCATTGCCTATAACCACAGTTGTTGGAAAGGCAGCATTTTGGTAGCCAACAGTTTGCATATGATGAAAGTCAACCTCCAAGCCATTTCATGCCCTTCTAAAAGCATGTAAAACACAGCGAGGGGACTCCAACCACAGTCTCCCTCGTTGCCACTAACTGGGCCACACACACCCCACTTGACTGGCATCGGTTGAGCCCCCTTTTGAAAAAGAAAAAGATGCTTTGCATGAAGCACTCTCAAAAATACGCGTGCCTTTCCCGTCCCCTGGCTGACCCAGGGGAAGAAAAGTCCTCTGAGAGCCATGACTTGTTCATCTTGGTTCTTTTAGAGACACAGCGAGGGGACTCCAACCACAGTCTCCCTCGTTGCCACTAACTGGGCCACACACACCCCACTTGACTGGCATCGGTTGAGCCCCCCTTTTGACAAAGAAAAAGATGCTTTGCATGAAGCACTCTCAAAAATACGCGTGCCTTTCCCGTCCCCTGGCTGACCCAGGGGAAGAAAAGTCCTCTGAGAGCCATGACTTGTTCATCTTGGTTCTTTTAGAGACACAGCGAGGGGACTCCAACCACAGTCTCCCTCGTTGCCACTAACTGGGCCACACACACCCCACTTGACTGGCATCGGTTGACCCCCCCTTTTGACAAAGAAAAAGATGCTTTTCATGAAGCACTCTCAAAAATACGCGTGCCTTTCCCGTCCCCTGGCTGACCCAGGGGAAGAAAAGTCCTCTGAGAGCCATGACTTGTTCATCTTGGTTCTTTTAGAGACACAGCGAGGGGACTCCAACCACAGTCTCCCTCGTTGCCACTAACTGGGCCACACACACCCCACTTGACTGGCATCGGTTGAGCCCCCTTTTGAAAAAGAAAAAGATGCTTTGCATGAAGCACTCTCAAAAATACGCGTGCCTTTCCCGTCCCCTGGCTGACCCAGGGGAAGAAAAGTCCTCTGAGAGCCATGACTTGTTCATCTTGGTTCTTTTAGAGACACAGCGAGGGGACTCCAACCACAGTCTCCCTCGTTGCCACTAACTGGGCCACACACACCCCACTTGACTGGCATCGGTTGACCCCCCCTTTTGACAAAGAAAAAGATGCTTTGCATGAAGCACTCTCAAAAATACGCGTGCCTTTCCCGTCCCCTGGCTGACCCAGGGGAAGAAAAGTCCTCTGAGAGCCATGACTTGTTCATCTTGGTTCTTTTAGAGACACAGCGAGGGGACTCCAACCACAGTCTCCCTCGTTGCCACTAACTGGGCCACACACACCCCACTTGACTGGCATCGGTTGACCCCCCCTTTTGACAAAGAAAAAGATGCTTTGCATGAAGCACTCTCAAAAATACGCGTGCCTTTCCCGTCCCCTGGCTGACCCAGGGGAAGAAAAGTCCTCTGAGAGCCATGACTTGTTCATCTTGGTTCTTTTAGAGACACAGCGAGGGGACTCCAACCACAGTCTCCCTCGTTGCCACTAACTGGGCCACACACACCCCACTTGACTGGCATCGGTTGAGCCCCCTTTTGAAAAAGAAAAAGATGCTTTGCATGAAGCACTCTCAAAAATACGCGTGCCTTTCCCGTCCCCTGGCTGACCCAGGGGAAGAAAAGTCCTCTGAGAGCCATGACTTGTTCATCTTGGTTCTTTTAGAGACACAGCGAGGGGACTCCAACCACAGTCTCCCTCGTTGCCACTAACTGGGCCACGCACACCCCACTTGACTGGCATCGGTTGAGCCCCCTTTTGAAAAAGAAAAAGATGCTTTGCATGAAGCACTCTCAAAAATACGCGTGCCTTTCCCGTCCCCTGGCTGACCCAGGGGAAGAAAAGTCCTCTGAGAGCCATGACTTGTTCATCTTGGTTCTTTTAGAGACACAGCGAGGGGACTCCAACCACAGTCTCCCTCGTTGCCACTAACTGGGCCACACACACCCCACTTGACTGGCATCGGTTGACCCCCCCTTTTGACAAAGAAAAAGATGCTTTGCATGAAGCACTCTCAAAAATACGCGTGCCTTTCCCGTCCCCTGGCTGACCCAGGGGAAGAAAAGTCCTCTGAGAGCCATGACTTGTTCATCTTGGTTCTTTTAGAGACACAGCGAGGGGACTCCAACCACAGTCTCCCTCGTTGCCACTAACTGGGCCACACACACCCCACTTGACTGGCATCGGTTGACCCCCCCTTTTGACAAAGAAAAAGATGCTTTGCATGAAGCACTCTCAAAAATACGCGTGCCTTTCCCGTCCCCTGGCTGACCCAGGGGAAGAAAAGTCCTCTGAGAGCCATGACTTGTTCATCTTGGTTCTTTTAGAGACACAGCGAGGGGACTCCAACCACAGTCTCCCTCGTTGCCACTAACTGGGCCACACACACCCCACTTGACTGGCATCGGTTGAGCCCCCTTTTGAAAAAGAAAAAGATGCTTTGCATGAAGCACTCTCAAAAATACGCGTGCCTTTCCCGTCCCCTGGCTGACCCAGGGGAAGAAAAGTCCTCTGAGAGCCATGACTTGTTCATCTTGGTTCTTTTAGAGACACAGCGAGGGGACTCCAACCACAGTCTCCCTCGTTGCCACTAACTGGGCCACACACACCCCACTTGACTGGCATCGGTTGAGCCCCCTTTTGAAAAAGAAAAAGATGCTTTGCATGAAGCACTCTCAAAAATACGCGTGCCTTTCCCGTCCCCTGGCTGACCCAGGGGAAGAAAAGTCCTCTGAGAGCCATGACTTGTTCATCTTGGTTCTTTTAGAGACACAGCGAGGGGACTCCAACCACAGTCTCCCTCGTTGCCACTAACTGGGCCACACACACCCCACTTGACTGGCATCGGTTGAGCCCCCCTTTTGACAAAGAAAAAGATGCTTTGCATGAAGCACTCTCAAAAATACGCGTGCCTTTCCCGTCCCCTGGCTGACCCAGGGGAAGAAAAGTCCTCTGAGAGCCATGACTTGTTCATCTTGGTTCTTTTAGAGACACAGCGAGGGGACTCCAACCACAGTCTCCCTCGTTGCCACTAACTGGGCCACACACACCCCACTTGACTGGCATCGGTTGACCCCCCCTTTTGACAAAGAAAAAGATGCTTTTCATGAAGCACTCTCAAAAATACGCGTGCCTTTCCCGTCCCCTGGCTGACCCAGGGGAAGAAAAGTCCTCTGAGAGCCATGACTTGTTCATCTTGGTTCTTTTAGAGACACAGCGAGGGGACTCCAACCACAGTCTCCCTCGTTGCCACTAACTGGGCCACACACACCCCACTTGACTGGCATCGGTTGAGCCCCCTTTTGAAAAAGAAAAAGATGCTTTGCATGAAGCACTCTCAAAAATACGCGTGCCTTTCCCGTCCCCTGGCTGACCCAGGGGAAGAAAAGTCCTCTGAGAGCCATGACTTGTTCATCTTGGTTCTTTTAGAGACACAGCGAGGGGACTCCAACCACAGTCTCCCTCGTTGCCACTAACTGGGCCACACACACCCCACTTGACTGGCATCGGTTGACCCCCCCTTTTGACAAAGAAAAAGATGCTTTGCATGAAGCACTCTCAAAAATACGCGTGCCTTTCCCGTCCCCTGGCTGACCCAGGGGAAGAAAAGTCCTCTGAGAGCCATGACTTGTTCATCTTGGTTCTTTTAGAGACACAGCGAGGGGACTCCAACCACAGTCTCCCTCGTTGCCACTAACTGGGCCACACACACCCCACTTGACTGGCATCGGTTGACCCCCCCTTTTGACAAAGAAAAAGATGCTTTGCATGAAGCACTCTCAAAAATACGCGTGCCTTTCCCGTCCCCTGGCTGACCCAGGGGAAGAAAAGTCCTCTGAGAGCCATGACTTGTTCATCTTGGTTCTTTTAGAGACACAGCGAGGGGACTCCAACCACAGTCTCCCTCGTTGCCACTAACTGGGCCACACACACCCCACTTGACTGGCATCGGTTGAGCCCCCTTTTGAAAAAGAAAAAGATGCTTTGCATGAAGCACTCTCAAAAATACGCGTGCCTTTCCCGTCCCCTGGCTGACCCAGGGGAAGAAAAGTCCTCTGAGAGCCATGACTTGTTCATCTTGGTTCTTTTAGAGACACAGCGAGGGGACTCCAACCACAGTCTCCCTCGTTGCCACTAACTGGGCCACACACACCCCACTTGACTGGCATCGGTTGAGCCCCCTTTTGAAAAAGAAAAAGATGCTTTGCATGAAGCACTCTCAAAAATACGCGTGCCTTTCCCGTCCCCTGGCTGACCCAGGGGAAGAAAAGTCCTCTGAGAGCCATGACTTGTTCATCTTGGTTCTTTTAGAGACACAGCGAGGGGACTCCAACCACAGTCTCCCTCGTTGCCACTAACTGGGCCACACACACCCCACTTGACTGGCATCGGTTGAGCCCCCTTTTGAAAAAGAAAAAGATGCTTTGCATGAAGCACTCTCAAAAATACGCGTGCCTTTCCCGTCCCCTGGCTGACCCAGGGGAAGAAAAGTCCTCTGAGAGCCATGACTTGTTCATCTTGGTTCTTTTAGAGACACAGCGAGGGGACTCCAACCACAGTCTCCCTCGTTGCCACTAACTGGGCCACACACACCCCACTTGACTGGCATCGGTTGAGCCCCCCTTTTGACAAAGAAAAAGATGCTTTGCATGAAGCACTCTCAAAAATACGCGTGCCTTTCCCGTCCCCTGGCTGACCCAGGGGAAGAAAAGTCCTCTGAGAGCCATGACTTGTTCATCTTGGTTCTTTTAGAGACACAGCGAGGGGACTCCAACCACAGTCTCCCTCGTTGCCACTAACTGGGCCACACACACCCCACTTGACTGGCATCGGTTGACCCCCCCTTTTGACAAAGAAAAAGATGCTTTTCATGAAGCACTCTCAAAAATACGCGTGCCTTTCCCGTCCCCTGGCTGACCCAGGGGAAGAAAAGTCCTCTGAGAGCCATGACTTGTTCATCTTGGTTCTTTTAGAGACACAGCGAGGGGACTCCAACCACAGTCTCCCTCGTTGCCACTAACTGGGCCACACACACCCCACTTGACTGGCATCGGTTGAGCCCCCTTTTGAAAAAGAAAAAGATGCTTTGCATGAAGCACTCTCAAAAATACGCGTGCCTTTCCCGTCCCCTGGCTGACCCAGGGGAAGAAAAGTCCTCTGAGAGCCATGACTTGTTCATCTTGGTTCTTTTAGAGACACAGCGAGGGGACTCCAACCACAGTCTCCCTCGTTGCCACTAACTGGGCCACACACACCCCACTTGACTGGCATCGGTTGACCCCCCCTTTTGACAAAGAAAAAGATGCTTTGCATGAAGCACTCTCAAAAATACGCGTGCCTTTCCCGTCCCCTGGCTGACCCAGGGGAAGAAAAGTCCTCTGAGAGCCATGACTTGTTCATCTTGGTTCTTTTAGAGACACAGCGAGGGGACTCCAACCACAGTCTCCCTCGTTGCCACTAACTGGGCCACACACACCCCACTTGACTGGCATCGGTTGACCCCCCCTTTTGACAAAGAAAAAGATGCTTTGCATGAAGCACTCTCAAAAATACGCGTGCCTTTCCCGTCCCCTGGCTGACCCAGGGGAAGAAAAGTCCTCTGAGAGCCATGACTTGTTCATCTTGGTTCTTTTAGAGACACAGCGAGGGGACTCCAACCACAGTCTCCCTCGTTGCCACTAACTGGGCCACACACACCCCACTTGACTGGCATCGGTTGAGCCCCCTTTTGAAAAAGAAAAAGATGCTTTGCATGAAGCACTCTCAAAAATACGCGTGCCTTTCCCGTCCCCTGGCTGACCCAGGGGAAGAAAAGTCCTCTGAGAGCCATGACTTGTTCATCTTGGTTCTTTTAGAGACACAGCGAGGGGACTCCAACCACAGTCTCCCTCGTTGCCACTAACTGGGCCACACACACCCCACTTGACTGGCATCGGTTGAGCCCCCCTTTTGACAAAGAAAAAGATGCTTTGCATGAAGCACTCTCAAAAATACGCGTGCCTTTCGCCTCCCCTGGCTGACCCAGGGGAAGAAAAGTCCTCTGAGAGCCAGGTCCACATTGTCAGTGGACAGACACGTGTGCTTATCTGCCAGCAGACCCCCAGCAGCACTGAAGACAGGTTCCGAGAGAACGCTGGCTGCAGGACACGACAAGATCCTCAAGGCGTACGTGGCGAGCTCAGGCAATTTATCCAGATTGGAAGCCTAAAATGAGCAGGGCTCAAGTTGCACAATAATGGAATCGATGTTTCTTTGCATATACTCATATATCTGTGTGTCTCCCTCTTTTTCCTTGTCCAGCTGTTTTGTTTTCACATGAGTATATGTCCTTGTCACTTTCCCATGTGTTTGTGTTATGTTGTGAGTTGTTTGTCACCTTTTGGACACCTTTCAGGGTGTTTTCTAGGTGTTTTACTGTGTTTGTGATTGCCTGCCATTGTTTCCTATGGGCTCGAGTTCGGTTCGTCGAACGTTCGACGAGCCGAACTCGAGCCAGACCCCCCGTTCGGCGAACCGCCTCGAGCCGAACCGGGACCGGTTCGCTCATCTCTACTTACCAGCTGACGTAAGAAAAGCTCTACTTCTCCAGATAGGGCCAAAATCATGACAGATCCCAAATCCATACTTTGAGTCTGAATAAACATTAATTTTCCTACCTGATCCCGCTCTACACGCCTCAATGAGCGCTGTTAGCTCCGCCTCCTGCGCGGACATGTGCGGCGGGAGTGGTTCAGCTCGGATTACCTCATGTGAGGATACTACTGCATATCCAGTGTAGAATCTCCCATCCAGGTGGTATCTGGAGCCATCTACAAAAAACTCAAAATCTGCATTAGTAATAGGTGTATCATAGACATGGAAAACCTGCTGTCTCCTGACTCATCAGCTCTATGCAGTCATGCTCGTGCGTCATGTCAAAGTATTCATCCTCACTTGCTACCATTGTCATCAATTCCCCCTTTTCTGAATCTACTGGCAAAAGGGTGGCTGGATTCAGAACATTACACCTCTTGAGGGTGACATACTCAGGAATCAGAAGGGCACATTCAAGTCTGAGCTGTCTGGCCATAGACAGCTGTTTCGGTTGGACTTGCACAAGTATAGCATGGATGTCATGCGGGGAGTAAATTGTTAAGGGAAATGTCAATGTGATCTCGCAAGCTTTCCCTAGCAGTACTGCAGCAGCCGCTACAGCACGGACACACGTGGGTGACCCTCTGACAACTGGGTCCAGTCGCGCTGAGTAGTAAGCTATTGGTCTCTGTTGTCACCATGTTGCTGTGTGAGGACGGCTGTTGCATGCCCTCCCTGTTCTGTGCAAAACAAGAAAAATGGTTGATTGTAATTTGGAATACCCAGGGCCGGGGCCGATACAATGAGTAGTTTAAGGGAATGAAAGGAATCAATAGCTTCCTGAGTGAGGTCAAAGGGGTCAGATGACAGACAATCATAGAGGGGTTGCATCATTTGCGAGGCAGACCTTATCCAAGGCCTGCAGTATGACACTAAGCCCAAAAAGGTGCGCAGTTGCCGGTGGGACCTGGGTAAGGAGAGATTTTGGACTGCTTGTTTTCTCTCCTCAGTCAGGTGCCTTGTACCTTCAGAGACACAGTGACCCAAAAATGTTACCTTTTGCTTACAGTACTGTAATTTTTCACGTGAAACTTTGCAACCATTCTCTGCCAGAAAACACAGCAAAGAAATTGTGGCTTCCTTGCAGGACGTCTGGTCTGGACAGCAGAGCAAAAGGCCATCCACGTACTGCAATAGCGTAACCTGTGGATGAGGCGGTTGCCACTGCTCCAGAATTCCTGCCATAGCTGTAGAATAAATGGTAGGTGAATTCATTCCTCCTTGCGGGAGGACTGTCCACATGTACTGTTTCCCCTCATGTGTGAAGGCAAAAAGATACTGACAGTCAGGGTGTAGAGGCACAGAGAAAAAGGCATTTGCCAAATCAATTACTGTAAAACATTTGGAGGTCCCTGGGATTTGTGACAGTAAGGTATGTGGGTTTGGAACAATTGGTGTTACACTCTCAGTGACAGCATTGACAGCTCTCAAATCATGCACCATTCTGTATGTGTCAGGGGAACCTTTGGGCCCTTTTTTCTTGATTGGATACAAGGGAGTGTTACAGGGGGAGGACCTTTGTACTAGAGCCCCTGCTTCCACGTATTCTCTTATATCTCTGGTCAGGGCCATTGATTTGGCTGGGCTTAAGGGTATGTGCACACGTTGCTTTTTTTTCCGCGCGGAAAAAAACGCACCCTCTGGCAGAGGGGAGAATAGTAAACAATGCTTTTTGAGAAACAACGCATCGAAAATGCATGCGTTTTTCATGCGTTTTTCATGCGTTTTTTTAGGTGCGTTTTTTAAGACTTGGGTACCTATACGTCAGAAAACCCCCACAAGTGACCCCATTTTGGAATCTGCACCCCGCAAGGATTTTATTCAGGAGTATATTAATCATTTTGAATCCACAGCTACTTCCCCCAAAATGTAGCTGTAGCAACAATATTCTCACTGTTGGGCTATGTGGCCATGATCCAGCGACACGGCGTCTAGTACCCAGTGTCAGCCTTCCTGCAGAGATGTGAGTGTTTCCCACGGGAGAACGCAGCTGCCCATGCCCACGATTTGGGTTCAGGCTGCTGTGGAGCTCTATGCTACCTGCAAAGAACACTCATCTACGCAGCATAAATTGACATGCTGAGGCTCGGGAAGCTGCGCCACCGGTCGGTTTATGCTGCGGAGAAAAGAAGCACAGTGGCCATGAGATTTCTAAAAATCCTTCCACTGTGCTTCTACTGCACAACGCAGCGTCATGGACGCAGGGAAAACAATCTGCGCCCAAAACGCTGCAAACCCCGATTGTGGGCATCCAGCCTAAAAAGCGTCAATGGAGGTCAAATATATATACAACGTCCCACCCCCCCTGCATATTCTAAGCTGGCACCTTTAGTACCTTTCATGTGGCACTAAAGGGTGCCTAGCCTAGTTTTTATCACAAAAACAAAAAAAAAAAATGGC
Source organism: Anomaloglossus baeobatrachus (assembly GCF_048569485.1). Classification (NCBI taxonomy): domain Eukaryota; kingdom Metazoa; phylum Chordata; class Amphibia; order Anura; family Aromobatidae; genus Anomaloglossus; species Anomaloglossus baeobatrachus. The sequence goes on from NC_134353.1 coordinate 972,998,901, forward strand.
GTGGGGTCCCCCCTATTTTTGATAGCCAGTCAGGGTAAAGCAGACAGCTGTAGCCTGCAAACCACAGCTGGCAGCTTCATCTTGTCTGGTGATCAATTTGGAGGGCTCCCCAGGTTTTTTTTTTTATTTATAAATAAAAATAATAAAAAAAAAAATAACATGGGGTCCCCCCAAATTAGATCACCAGCCAAGGTGAAGCTGACAGCTGGGGTCTGGTATTCTCAGGGTGGGAAGAGCCATGGTTATTGGACTCTTCCCAGCCTAAAAATAGCAGGCCACAGCCACCCCAGAAGTGGCGCATCCATTAGATGCGCCAATCCTGGCGCTTCGCCCCAACTCATCCCGCGCCCTGGTGCGTTGGCTAACGGGGTAATAAATGGGGTTGATACCAGATGTGTAATGTCACCTGGCATCAAGCCCAGCAATTAGTGATGTCACGGTGTCTATCAGACACCCGACATAACTAATTGACAGTAAACAAAAGCAAAAAAAGACAACAAAAAATTTTTTATTAGAAAAAAACACTCCCCAAATCATTCCCTTGTTCTCCAATTTAATAAAAGAAATGGGTCCGCAGAAATCCATTTGGATGTCCCACGTCGGCTCTGGACCTTCTAGAATATGGGGGCACGCTCAGGGAACGTATCCCCCATTTTCTAGGAGGGCAGACCCTCCATTTGAGGAGAGTGGGTGCAAAAATCTGCACCCACTCTCCCCGGGTCACAGCTGTAGAGTGCCGAGCAGCCAGCACAGCTCTCTGAACACAGTGCTGGCTGTCAGCTGCTCTGCTCATGTGACCGGCCGGCGTCTGCTGTGAAGGAGGAGGGAGCCGCGGGGGATCAGCGCTGCGACCGGACAGGTATGTATGACACCGGGGGGAATTGGGGTGAACGGGCAGGGTCTGGGGGGCATTTTTCTGTCGCATGTTTCAAGGCACATGCGACAGATAACATAGGAGCAGGGCGGCCGGTGCGCTACTGTGCGCGCGGCCATGTTGGATTTTCGGGAGGGGGGTCGGGGGTCGGGGCGGGCACTTTGGCGACACCGGGGGCTTTGCCAGGAAGTGAGGTCAACAGGAAACCTCTTGACCTCACTTCCAGGTAAATGCCTGCGTTCTGTGTGCCGACAAAGCCCGCGGACCGCAACAAAAAAGCAGGTCCATGCGGTGTAGCTGCGTTCTGACCCCACATCATTGATTTCAATGGGGGAGAGAATGCAGCCACAACGCACAAAAGAAGTGACATGCTGCTTTTCTTTCCGCACCGATTTTTGGCATCCAAAACGCTGCGGAAAGAAATGCAGCGTGTGCACTGATTTTTCAGCTTTCCCATACACTTTGCTGGGAAAGCTGAACGCATGCAATTTGCCACTGAAACGCTGCGGTTCAAAACGCAGCGTTTCCGCGGTAAAAAACGCAACGTGTGCAAACAGCCTAAGGGATACTGTTTTAAACAAGGAGGAGTGGAGCCTTCTTTTAATTTTATCATGACTGGGGGAATAGGAAGCCGACCAACATCAGTTTTTCCCTTTGCCCATACAATGTCTGGAACTTGTTGCATTGCTATGTTTTCACTAGTTCTGGTATCGGACACTCTCGCAGATTTGGACATGTACACCATTGCTGCAATCTTGCACAAGTGTTTGTCAGAGAGGGGACTTGTGACTGTAATACCTTCTGGGGTGTATTGTATGGTAGCCTGAATAGCACTTAACACTTCAGCCCCCACATGCATTCACCAATATTTTGATATCAAGGTCGTTTCTTGCACTGTATCCCATGTCTGTCCACTTCAGCTGTAACCTCCCAAAGTACGTCTCTATACTCTCCCCTTTTTGCTGTGTCACGTCAGTCATCAGTACAGACTGCTCTGTTTGTTTCTTTGTAGCCCATCCTTTCAATGCCTCACAGTACGTCATTCCAGACCTCTCAGACTGAATATCCATGACCCATGATTACTCCTTCATCATATCAGTATGCGTCTTAATTATGTGTCCCAGCACGTCACCTGCCTTTGCAGTCACCAAACTCTCGAGGTCTGCCCAAGTGCATTTATAAGTCACCTGTATTGTCTGTATTTGCCTGTAAAATGGGAAAGGTTGGTTTTCAGGGTCAGGTAACTGTTTCAACATAGCTAGCTGGTCAGAGGGGCTCCAGGGGTAATATTCCTGTGTCTGTCTGATTCTTGTGACCTTCCTCGGTCGGGATGTATTTGATTTTGTTGTACTGGTCCCAGCGCGTTCTTTCCTTTCCTCACCGTCAGCTTCCTCCCCAAAACTCAATTCCTTCACTACCTCTGTCTCAGTGTCAGCGTCCTCTGTCATCACATGTGATCTGGTTCGAACAGGATTTAGTGCAATCTGCTTAGGGCGAGTAACATTACACGTAGCACAAGTACCTCTCCAGTCTGGGTTTTTCTGACTACAATGTTTACAAGTCCATTCATCTGGTCTGGGTTTCTGCTTATGAGAAGGGGGGGCGGTAGCAGTCACAATTCCTGCTTTTGGTGCATTAAAACATTCATAATACACCTTATCTCCCGCTGTGGTCTCTTTATATCCACAATGCTGCACCTCTTCAGCCACACGACACCATTTATTTACTTGTTGCTCTACCCTCTTATCTTTTATCCAACCTCTCTTTTCTTCCCTGAATCTGTGCCATTTCTCAACATCCAAACACCCACACTCTGGCATGTCTGCCTTTCTGAGTATTAGTCTGACATTTTTCACTGCTTCTTTGCCTTCTCTTTCTTGCACTATCTGTTTGGCTGTTTTGGATCCTGCTGGAGCCCAACGCTGCACACTGAACAAGTTGCCCATGGCTTCAACTTATTCCCACACAGCCCACCTTTCTGCAAATGCCCTCTCAGTGTCCCTGGACCTTGTTAACAGGCCACACTTCTCCTGGCAAGTCAGAATGGGCTCTCAAGTGGTAGCAGGAAGGCTAAATCAGCATTCACTCTCACCTGCTACACTTGTAGGGCGCATTGGGAAGGGTTAAAAAACACCTCTCAGCCAATAGACCAGATGACTAAAGCAGGAAGGACCAGGTGTGATAGTCCTCTCACCTGCTAGACCACCTCCATGTAAGTGGGAAGGCCACACTGCTCTCTAACCCACTTCTTCAAACCTGATGTGCAGTTGGGTACTTCATGCTGGTCAAAGTATTCCAGCAACGAACGTAAACTAGAGTTAAAACAATCCTCAGAGCTGACTTCTCACAGAGGGCAGAAAATCGTGCAGCTGTTCACTTGACCCCTCCCAACAGAATGGCAGCGCACAGTTTGTTTAGCAAGAGTGTTATCTCAAAAAGAATTCTTCGTCCAGATTCAGTTTTTCCAAAACATCCCTAATACCCACTGGTATAATACACAATCCCAGCAGAAAATTGAGACTACTTATATACCTTCACAGCACTTGATTCTAGAAACATATGTAACAATACACCTTCCAAGGATCAGTTAACCTCACATGCAAATAAAATTATCTAAACCGCTCTTGACACTGATGGGAAAAAAAATACATATGTCAGGTATCCACTCAAATACTCTATATGGCTATGCCCTGTGACATTTCACAACCGGAACATCTTTTCACAGTCCACAGTATCACCTATAACCATTAGACTTATACATACATATTATTTCACCAAGTCTCTTATCTCAATTTCTCATCACTTTGTTATTCAGAGGCTTCTCATCAATATACAACAACCTATTGCCTGCCTACTTTATCTAGGCATTAGTATGAAACCACTTATGAACACATATCCCTAGACCAGTGTATTGCCCATCAAAGATGCAAAGATGGCCAAAGCAAAACACAAAACACAGCAACACAGCAAATGCAATTATACAGAGACTGTCCCAAATTCCGTGCTATGCAATCTATGCAATCAGTTAATGGACGGACAACAGATTATCTTATTACTCTATATTTCAACTCTCATTCAGACATGCATGAAAACGCAATACTCACTGGTGATGCCAGAGTTCTTGAACCGTGTATACAGCCTTACCCAGAATATTTGGGAAATCAGAGAGAGTGAAATAAAGTGTAAGACTAAAGCTTCTCACCTTGCTGCAGCTGAAATTTCACTGTCTCAAGAGTCCCCAAAACTTCTTCCGAATAGGCTGGTTGGCCACGGCTCCACGTTGGGCACCAAAAACTGTTTTAGCTGTTCTGTTTTGTCACAAGTCAGCTTATGGGATCACCAGTGAGGTCCTCTGAATTAGGCCTCTTCAGACCTAATCAAGATCGAGCGCTCGGAGAAAAGACCTGCATCCATGTGAGCATGATCAGTTTTCTGTTTATTTAGCTAAGGTACAGTTTATTTATACCATTTACAGATCAATGTGATATTGCAAATAAGGCTTCTAGCTGGACTTTACAAGTTGCTCATATGACCTTTAAGTTTTAGCAAAACAAAAATGTAGAGTCATGCATATGAGATAAGAAGATAAGAAGAACATTTAGAGACAATAATAATCCTTGAGACTGTCTCTTATTCCGTAGGCTCCATGACTATAAACTACCATCAGATATACTTACTAATAACAATAAATCTTTAATGAAGAAATAGAGAAACTATTAACCCTTCTATATCACAGCCGACAACCATTCCCACACACTGGCCTGTGTTCCGTGCCCGGCGCATGCGCGGTGCGTTCAGCGCACTGCGCGTGCGCGGCGTGCGCTTCACAGACCAGCACACTGCGTTCCACTGAATTGGAAGTGGACGCATAATATAGTATATAAAGCGCCTCCACGCTAGTCACCCTGCACATCATCCTGAGGGCCTTCACCCTGAATCACCAATTAAAAGGTATGCTACTATGAGGCTGTCACTATTATCCTCACCTGACACAGAGCATTACTCATCTTTTTCTATATGTTGTTTCCTTATAGACCCATATCACCACAGCTTTGCTGTCTTCCCCATTAAATCAACAGTATCTTGTAAGGTATGTGCCTTATTGAGCACTTTTTCATATGAGCCATCTGGCTGGATCAATTGTCTAACATTTGTCATATATTTAGCAGGTTCTCATTATAGCCTTTCAGAGACGTGTCTCTCTTATATCACCCATTGATCTGGTTGTTCATTTATACCAGACTAAGGTAATTCTCGTATCATGCTTTGTTCATTCATTGCTAAATGTGCCTTATATTGGAGTTGACAGATTGAGAATTTATTTTGTCATATGGATTCTCATGATGTCTCTAATATGGAGTTATTTATTTTCTATAGAAAAAGGAGAATATCCTTTACAGAACCGTTAATTCCTTCTATAGCGGCTGCTAAGACAGAGTGTATAAGGTAGTCTTATGCTTCATGTTTCCTATACTCCGTCTGATCATACATATCAGTGAATTCCCCCCAAAAAAATATATATTGATCATAGTGCGCAGTATTTTTCATTTGTGTATGACACATAGATTATACTAATGCTCATATGTATATTTATTCAGAATATCCCGCATATCTTCATTCAAACTCACATGGTACCTCATTTATCAAAGTGGATCTCATTATCAACTACTTATCAAAATTTGATGCATAAGGTAGATAATTTATATGCACACTATGATCTTTTGTCAGATTCCTATATTATATGACGTTTATAATAATATTTTCACTATTTGTACAGGATCTCAAGCATACCTACCCATTGATTCGTTGTGACGAATATTTATCATATATCACCTATCTTGCATTTAGGTGGGTGTTTATCTGTGACTTTATATCGAATATGTCATTTGGTAATCCCATATTTTTCATAGGCTAGTTGATTGTATCCGAAACTTTTGTCATGTTGTCATATAGCTCAAAAAAAATGTGTATTTTTTTGTTTTTCAAAATAAGTCTCTGACAATATAATTCATGTGATAAATTTATGTGATGAACTATGCAAGTTTTTTGCACCGAAGTGATTATTTTGTATGTTATTTTACAGTATAGATGTTTACCATCTGATCTTTTATCTTAGATAATATTCCATCCTTGATAAAGACCGTAAAACACGCGGTCGAAACGTTGGATGAGATTTGAGAAATTGTTGTGATCCATGCACAAATAAATATACGTTTGAAGAATCAAAAGCATCTCTATTTTTCGTATTATCATTCAGTGTGCCAGAGTTTTTCACACTGAATTCTCTTCTAGTCAACCTAGAAGAGAAAGAAAACAATAAACCACAGGGGTTTACACTTGTGTATGTGGTTCACTTGAGTACTTTCCATATTATGCAATCCTAACCTGAGCTTGAACTTCACCAGTAAGGAAAATGAGCAAGCCAACCTGAAAGTAAATGCCGCTCCAACAGAACTGTACAAACTTGACAGAAGGTCCAAACTTACAAAATGTCCTCCAGGATGTATTTGTCAAGACAAAGTTCAAATCCCAAAAAGCGGGAAGAAAAAGCTATTAAAACTCAGGTGCAGCATCAGCTGTTCAGTCACTGCAAGTAGAAGATTTCAGAAGCAGATGGAGTCCTTATTGGAGCAACTGATCCGAAGAGCGAGTGAGGCAGGCGGAGAAGACCGGCTGATAAAATGCCTGAATACCGCGGGTCTGGTGGCAGCCAATGAAGATAGAAGCAACCAAGTGAATGGAGGACAAAGGCAGAGGCAGCGGAAATGGTGAGAGTAATGGCACAAAAGAGCTCTGAAAATTCAAAGCACCAGAGAAAGCTCCGGAACATCTACTCACCATCGTCACCTTCATGCTAGAAGAAGACACCATCAAGCAGGAAGTCACATGAAGCGATGGCAGAAAGTGCAATGGTAATTCATCTAGCCACCACTGCCGTAAAAGTACAGCAGCAGCCCAAGAAGCAAAGGACGGCAGGAGCAGAAGAGGTGAATCACCTTGGAGGGATGAAAGAAAAATGAAGTGCAGGAGGCTGCTGTAGCTGCCATCTGGGACAGACCATCAGCATCATCTGAAGATGAAGCACCAGTCACATCAAGAGAAGATAGGTGGGGCCAGCGCTCGCCTCTTACCGAGGGCTTGAGCACTGAAGAGAATAGGAGGACCAAAGCATCTGCGGGCCCGGGACAGCCATTGAATGGTGAGAACATCTGGGTACCCCTGTCTGTCCCTAGTGAAGTGAATTTGTTAGGTTAGATGAGGGACGTGCTAAAGCAAGTGAGGGATGTGTTAGAGAAGCAAGGTAATGATGTTATTAGTGTTGTGCCTCCTTTAGGGAAGACATCGGACCCTCCAATGGTGAATAAGGTAGTAGGTGAGTCTGAGGCTTGTCTCAAGGAAGCAGTAACATGGGAATGGTCTCCGCTTGGATTTCATCTCAAGTGTCTGTAAAATATCACATTTGGGGGGTGCATTTGTTGATGTTTTTTCTCTGTTGCCTTCTAGCCAAGACCTTACTGCGAGAGGAGACAAAAGAGAAGACAAAAATCAGGATGATAAAAGTGGAACGTCCCCAAATCATTCAATAATTGGGGCAGGCATTGTGCATTTATGCAGCGGTGTTAGGGGAAAGATTTCCTGGGCATTGTAGTGGCTCATTCCAACATATACAGTTAGGTCCAGAAATATTTGGACAGTGACACAAGTTTTGTTATTTTAGCTGTTTACAAAAACATGTTCAGAAATACAATTCTATATATAATATGGGCTGAAAGTGCACACTCCCAGCTGCAATATGAGAGTTTTCACATCCAAATCGGAGAAAGGGTTTAGGAATCATAGCTCTGTAATGCATAGCCTCCTCTTTTTCAAAGGACCAAAAGTAATTGGACAAGGGACTCTAAGGGCTGCAATTAACTCTGAAGGCGTCTCCCTCGTTAACCTGTAATCAATGAAGTAGTTAAAAGGTCTGGGGTTGATTACAGGTGTGTGGTTTTGCATTTGGAAGCTGTTGCTGTGACCAGACAACATGCGGTCTAAGGAACTCTCAATTGAGGTGAAGCAGAACATCCTGAGGCTGACAAAAAAAGAAAAAATCCATCACAGAGATAGCAGACATGCTTGGAGTAGCAAAATCAACAGTCGGGTACATTCTGAGAAAAAAGGAATTGACTGGTGAGCTTGGGAACTCAAAAAGGCCTGGGCGTCCACGGATGACAACAGTGGTGGATGATCGCCGCATACTTTCTTTGGTGAAGGAGAACTCGTTCACAACATCAACTGAAGTCCAGAACACTCTCAGTGAAGTAGGTGTATCTGTCTCTAAGTCACCAGTAAAGAGAAGACTCCATGAAAGTAAATACATTCTGTGGGGGAGTTCATTCTGCAGGGGAGTTCATTCTGCGGGGGAGTTCATTCTGCGGGAGCTCTCATTCTGCGGGGGCGCTCATTCTGCAGGGGAGTTCATTCTGCAGGGGTGTTCATTCTGCAGGGGAGCTCATTCTGTGGGGGCGCTCATTCTGCAGGGGTGCTCATTCTGCATGGGTGCTCATTCTGCACGGGAGCTCATTCTGCAGGGGAGTACATTCTGCGGAAGCTCTCATTCTGTAGGGGAGTTCTTTCTGCAGGGACGCTAATTCTGCGGGGGTGATAATTCTGCATGAGAGCTCATTCTGCAGGGGAGCTCATTCTGCAGGGGAGCTCATTCTGTATGGGAGTTTTTTCTGCAGGGACGCTCATTCTGTGGGGGTGCTAATTCTGCAGGGGAGTTCATTCTGCAGGGCGCTCATTCTGCAGGGGTGCTCATTCTGCAGGGGTGCTCATTCTGCAGGGGAGCTCATTCTGTAGGGGAGTTCTTTCTTCAGGGACGCTCATTCTGCAGGGGAGCTCATTCTGCAGGGGAGTTCATCCTGAGGGACCGCTCATTCTGCAGGAGCGCTCATTCTGCAGGGGAGTTCATTCTGCAGGGGAGCTCATTCTGCAGGGGAGCTCATTCTGCAGGGGAGCTCATTCTGTAGGGGAGTTATTTCTGCAGGGATGCTCATTCTGCAGGGCGCTCATTCTGCGGGGGTGCTAATTCTGCAGGGGAGCTCATTCTGCAGGGGAGTTCATCCTGAGGGAGCGCTTATTCTGCAGGGGAGCTCATTCTGTAGGGGAGTTCATTCTGCAGGAGTCCTCATTCTGCAGGAGCGCTCATTCTGTAGGGGAGTTCATTCTGCAGGGGCGCTCATTCTGCAGGAGTTCTCATTCTGCAGGGGTGCTCATTCTGCGGGAGCGCTCATTCTGCAGGGAAGTTCATTCCGCGGAAGCGCTCATTCTGCAGGGGAGTTCATCCTGAGGGAGCACTCATTCTGCAGGGGCGCTCATTCTGCAGGGGAGCTCATTCTGCAGGGGAGCTCATTCTGCAGGGGAGCTCATTCTGCGGGGGCGCTCATTCTGCAGGGGTGCTCATTCTGTAGGGGAGTTCTTTCTGCAGGGAAGCTCATTCTGCGGGGGTGCTAATTCTGCAGGGGAGTTCTTTCTGCATGGGAGCTCATTCTGCAGGGGAGCTCATTCTGCAGGGGAGTTCATTCTGCGGGAGCGCTCATTCTGCAGGGGAGTTCATTCTGCGGGAGCGCTCATTCTGTAGGGGGGTTCATTTTGCAGGAGCGCTCATTCTGCAGGGGAGCTCATTCTGCGGGGTTGCTAATTCTGCAGGGGAGTTCATTCTGCAGGGGCGCTCATTCTGCAGGGGCGCTCATTCTGCAGGAGGGCTCATTCTGCACGGGAGCTCATTCTGCAGGGGTGCTCATTCTGCAGGGGGCGCTCATTCTGCAGGGGAGTTCATTCTGCGGGGGTGCTCATTCTGCAGGGGGCGCTCATTCTGCAGAGGAGTTCATTCTGCGGGAGCGCTCATTCTGCGGGGGAGTTTATTCTGCGGGGGAGTTCATTCTGTGGGGGAGTTCATTCTGTGGGGGAGTTCATTCTGCAGGGGAGATCATTCTGCGTGGGAGTTCATTCTGCGGGAGCGCTCATTCTGCGGGGGAGTTCTTTCTGCAGGAGAGTTCATTCTGCAGGGAAGTTCATTCTGCGGGAGCGATCATTCTGCGGGAGCGCTCATTCTGCAGGGGAGTTCGTTCTGCGGGTGCGCTCATTCTGCAGGGGAGCTCATTCTGCGGGAACGCTCATTCTGCAGGGGTGCTCATTCTGCAGGAGCGCTCATTCTGCGGGGGAGCTCATTCTGCAGGGGCGTTCATTCTGCAGGGGCGCTCATTCTGCAGGGGAGTTCATTCTGCAGGGGAGTTCATTCTGCAGGGGTGTTCATTCTGCAGGGGAGCTCATTCTGTGGGGGCGCTCATTCTGCAGGGGTGCTCATTCTGCACGGGTGCTCATTCTGCACGGGAGCTCATTCTGCAGGGGAGTACATTCTGCGGAAGCTCTCATTCTGTAGGGGAGTTCTTTCTGCAGGGACGCTCATTCTGCAGGGGAGCTCATCTTGAGGGAGCGCTCATTCTGCAGGGCCGCTCATTCTGCGGGGGCGCTCATTCTGCACGGGAGCTCATTCTGCAGGGGAGCTCATTCTGTAGGGGAGTTCTTTCTGCAGGGACGCTCATTCTGTGGGGGTGCTAATTCTGCAGGGGAGTTCATTCTGCAGGGCGCTCATTCTGCAGGGGTGCTCATTCTGCAGGGTTGCTCATTCTGCAGGGGAGCTCATTCTGTAGGGGAGTTCTTTCTGCAGGGACGCTCATTCTGCAGGGGAGCTCATTCTGCAGGAGCGCTCATTCTGCAGGGGAGTTCATCCTGAGGGAGCGCTCATTCTGCAGGGGAGCTCATTCTGCGGGGGCGCTCATTCTGCAGGAGTGCTCATTCTGCAGGAGCGCTCATTCTGCAGGGGAGTTCATTCTGCAGGGGAGCTCATTCTGCGGGGGTGATAATTCTGCAGGGGAGCTCATTCTGCAGGGGAGCTCATTCTGCAGGGGAGTACATTCTGTAGGGGAGTTCTTTCTGCAGGGACGCTAATTCTGCGGGGGTGATAATTCTGCACGGGAGCTCATTCTGCAGGGGAGCTCATTCTGCAGGGGTGCTCATTCTGCGGGGGCGCTCATTCTGCACGGGAGCTCATTCTGCAGGGGAGCTCATTCTGTAGGGGAGTTCTTTCTGCAGGGACGCTCATTCTGCAGGGGAGCTCATTCTGCGGGGGCGCTCATTCTGCGGGGGCGCTCATTCTGCACGGGAGCTCATTCTGCAGGGGAGCTCATTCTGTAGGGGAGTTCTTTCGGCAGGGACGCTCATTTTGCGGGGGTGCTAATTCTGCAGGGGAGTTTATTCTGCAGGGCGCTCATTCTGCGGGGGCGCTCATTCTGCAGGGGAGCTCATTCTGCGGGGGCGCTCATTCTGCACGGGAGCTCATTCTGCAGGGGAGATCATTCTGCAGGGGCGCTCATTCTGCAGGGGCGCTCATTCTGCAGGAGTGCTCATTCTGCGGGGGTGCGCATTCTGCACGGGAGCTCATTCTGCAGGGGGTGCTCATTCTGCGGGAGCGCTCATTCTGCAGGGGAGTTCATTCTGCGGGAGCGCTCATTCTGCAGGGAAGTTCATTCTGCAGGGGAGTTCATTCTGCGGGAGAGCTCATTCTGCAGGGGAGTTCATTCTGCTGGAGCGTTCATTCTGCAGGGGAGTTCATTCTGCGGGAGCGCTCATTCTGCAAGGGAGCTCATTCTGCGGGGGCGCTCATTCTGCAGGAGTGCTCATTCTGCAGGAGCGCTCATTCTTCAGGGGAGTTCATTCTGCAGGGGAGCTCTTTCTGCAGGGGAGCTCATTCTGCAGGGGAGTTCTTTCTGCAAGGGAGTTCATTCTGCAGGGGAGTTCATTCTGCAGGGGAGCTCATTCTGCGGGGGTGATCATTCTGCAGGGGAGCTCATTCTTCAGGCGCGCTCATCCTGCAGGGGAGCTCATTCTGCAGGGGCGCTCATTCTGCAGAGGAGCTCATTCTGCAGGGGCATTCATTCTGCAGGGGAGCTCATTCTGCAGGGGCGCTCATTCTGCAGGGGTGCTCATTCTACAGGAGTGCTCATTCTGCGGGGGTGTGCATTCTGCAGGGCGCTCACTCTGCAGGGGCGCTCATTCTGCAGGGGAGCTCATTCTGCAGGGCCGCTCATTCTGCAGGGGCGCTCATTCTGCAGGGGAGTTCATTCTGCAGGTGAGCTCATTCTGCGGGGGTGCGCATTCTGCAGGGGAGCTCATTCTGCAGGGGCGCTCATTCTGCAGGGGAGTTCATTCTGCAGGGGAGCTCATTCTGCAGGAGTGCTCATTCTGCAGGGGAGTTCATTCTGCAGGGGAGCTCATTCTGCAGGGGAGCTCATTCTGCAGGAGTGCTCATTCTGCAGGGGTGCTCATTCTGCAGGGGAGATCATTCTGAAGGGGAGTTCATTCTGCAGGGGAGCTCATTCTGCAGGGGAGTTCATTCTGCAGGGGAGCTCATTCTGCAGGAGTGCTCATTCTGCAGGGGTGCTCATTCTGCAGGGGAGCTCATTCTGCGGGGGCGCTCATTCTGCAGGGGAGCTCATTCTGCGGGGGCGCTCATTCTGCACGGGAGCTCATTCTGGAGGGGAGCTCATTCTGTAGGGGAGTTCTTTCTGCAGAACGATCATTCTTCGGGCGTGATAATTCTGCATGGGAGTTCTTTCTGCAGGGGAGCTCATTCTGCAGGGGCGCTCATTCTGAAGGGGAGTTCATTCTGCAGGGGAGCTCATTCTGCAGGAGTGCTCATTCTGCAGGGGAGCTCATTCTGCAGGGGTGCTCATTCTGCAGGGGAGCTCATTCTGCAGGAGTGCTCATTCTGCGGGGGTGCTCATTCTGCAGGGGTGCTCATTCTGCAGGGGAGCTCATTCTGCAGGGGAGCTCATTCTGCGGGGGCACTCATTCTGCACGGGAGCTCATTCTGCAGGAGCGCTCATTCTGCAGGGGAGCTCATTCTGCGGGAGCGCTCATTCTGCAGGGGAGTTCATTCTGCGGGGGCGCTCATTCTGCACGGGAGCTCATTCTGCAGGAGCGCTCATTCTGCAGGGGAGCTCATTCTGCGGGGGCGCTCATTCTGCATGGGAGCTCATTCTGCAGGGGAGCTCATTCTGTAGGGGAGTTCTTTCTGCAGAACGCTCATTCTGCGGGCGTGATAATTCTGCATGGGAGTTCTTTCTGCATGGGAGCTCATTCTGCGGGAGCGCTCATTCTGCAGGGGAGTTCATCCTTAGGGAGCGCTCATTCTACAGGGGAGCTCATTCTGCAGGGGAGTTCTTTCTGCAGGGACGCTCATTCTGCGGGGGTGCTAATTCTGCAGGGGAGTTCTTTCTGCATGGGAGCTCATTCTGCAGGGGAGTTCATTCTGCAGGGCGCTCATTCTGCATGGGAGCTCATTCTGCAGGGGAGTTCATTCTGCAGGGCGCTCATTCTGCGGGGGTGCTTTTTCTGCAGGGGAGTTCTTTCTGCATGGGAGCTCATTCTGCAGGGGAGCTCATTCTGCAGGGGAGTTCATTCTGCGGGAGTGCTCATTCTGTAGGGGAGTTCTTTCTGCAGGGGAGCCCATTCTGTAGGGGAGTTCATTTTGCAGGAGCGCTCATTCTGCAGGGGAGCTCATTCTGCGGGGGAGCTCATTCTGCAGGGGAGTTCATTCTGCAGGGGAGCTCATTCTGCAGGGGAGTTCATTCTGCAGGGGAGCTCATTCTGCAGGGGCTCTCATTCTGCAGGAGTGCTCATTCTGCACGGGAGCTCATTCTGCAGGGGTCCTCATTCTGCAGCGGAGTTAATTCTGCGGGAGCGCTCATTCTGCAGGGGGTGCTCATTCTGCAGGGGGCGCTCATTCTGCAGAGGAGTTCATTCTGAGGGAGCGCTCATTCTGCGTGGGTGCTCATTCAGCGGGGGAGTTCATTCTGCGGGGGAGTTCTTTCTGCAGGAAAGTTCATTCTGCAGGGAAGTTCATTCTGCGGGAGCGCTCATTCTGTAGGGGAGTTCATTCTGCGGGTGCGCTCAATCTGCAAGGGAGCTCATTCTGCGGGAACGCTCATTCTCCACGGGTGCTCATTCTGCGGGAGCGCTCATTCTGCAGAGGAGTTCATTCTGCGGGAGCGCTCATTCTGCAAAGGAGTTCATTCTGCAGGGGCGCTCATTCTGCAGGGGAGTTCATTCTGCAGGGGAGTTCATTCTGCAGGGGTGTTCATTCTGCAGGGGAGTTCATTCTGCAGGGGTTTTCATTCTGCAGGGGAGCTCATTCTGTGGGGGCGCTCATTCTGCACGGGTGCTCATTCTGCACGGGACCTCATTCTGCAGAGGAGTTCATTCTGCGGGAGCGCTCATTCTCCAGGGGTGCTCATTCTGCGGGAGCGCTCATTCTGCAGGGGAGTTCATTCTGCAGGGGCGCTCATTCTGCAGGGGAGTTCATTCTGCAGGGGAGTTCATTCTGCAGGGGAGCTCATTCTGCAGGGGAGTACATTCTGCGGAAGCTCTCATTCTGTAGGGGAGTTCTTTCTGCAGGGACGCTAATTCTGCGGGGGTGATAATTCTGCACGGGAGCTCATTCTGCGGGGGTGCGCATTCTGCAGGGGAGCTCATTCTGCAGGGGAGCTCATTCTGTAGGGGAGTTCTTTCTGCAGGGGCGCTCATTCTGCGGGGGTGCTAATTCTGCAGGGCGCTCATTCTGCAGGGGAGTTCATTCTGCAGGGGAGTTCATTCTGCAGTGCGCTCATTCTGCAGGGGAGCTCATTCTGTATCGGAGTTCTTTCTGCAGGGACGCTCATTCTGCGGGGGTGCTAATTCTGCAGGGGAGTTCTTTCTGCATGGGAGCTCATTCTGCAGGGGAGCTCATTCTGCAGGAGTGCTCATTCTGCAGGGGCGCTCATTCTGCAGGGGAGCTCATTCTGCAGGGGAGTTCATCCTGAGGGAGCGCTCATTCTGCAGGGGAGCTCATTCTACGGGGGCGCTCATTCTGCAGGAGCGCTCATTCTGCAGGGGAGTTCATTCTGCAGGGGAGCTCATTCTGAAGGGGAGCTCATTCTGCAGGGACGCTCATTCTGCGGGGCTGCTTATTCTGCAGGGGAGTTCATTCTGCAGGGGAGCTCAATCTGCAGGGAAGTTCTGTCTGCATGGGAGCCCATTCTGCAGGGGAGCTCATTCTGCGGGGGCGCTCATTCTGCAGGAGTGCTCATTCTGCAGGAGCGCTCATTCTGCAGGGGAGTTCATTCTGCAGGGGAGCTCATTCTGCAGGGGAGCTCATTCTGCAGGGGAGCTCATTCTGTATGGGAGTTCTTTCTGCAGGGACGCTCATTCTGCAGGGGTGCTAATTCTGCAGGGGAGTTCATTCTGCAGGGCGCTCATTCTGCAGGGGTGCTCATTCTGTAGGGGAGTTCTTTCTGCAGGGGAGCTCATTCTGCAGAGGAGTTCATTCTGCGGGAGCGCTCATTCTGTAGGGGAGTTCTTTCTGCAGGGGAGCTCATTCTGTGAGGGAGTTCATTTTGCAGGAGCGCTCATTCTGCAGGGGAGTTCTTTCTGCAGGGGCGCTCATTCTGCGGGGTTGCTAAGTCTGCAGGGGAGTTCATTCTGCAGGGGCGCTCATTCTGCAGGAGTGCTCATTCTGCACGGGAGCTCATTCTACAGGGGTGCTCATTCTGCAGCGGAGTTCATTCTGCGGGAGCGCTCATTCTGCGTGGGTGCTCATTCTGCGGGGGAGTTCATTCTGTGGCGGTGCTCATTCTGCGGGGGAGTTCATTCTGTGGGGGAGTTCATTCTGCAGGGGAGTTCATTCTGCAGGGGAGTTCATCCTGAGGGAGCGCTCATTCTGCGGGGGCGCTCATTCTGCAGGAGTGCTCATTCTGCAGGAGCGCTCATTATGCAGGGTAGTTCATTCTGCAGGGGAGCTCATTCTGCAGGGGAGCTCTTTCTGCAGGAGAGTTCATTCTGCAGGGGAGCTCATTCTGCAGGGGAGCTCATTCTGCAGGGGAGTTAATTCTGCAGGTGAGTTCATTCAGCAGGGGAGTTCATTCTGCAGGGAGCGCTCATTCTGCTGGGACGCTCATTCTGCGGGAGCTCTCATTCTGCAGGGGAGTTTATTCTGCGGGTGCGCTCATTCTGCAGGGGATCTCATTCTGCGGGAACGCTCATTCTGCAGGGGATCTCATTCTGCAGGAGCGCTCATTGTGCAGGGGAGTTCATTCTGCAGGGGCGCTCATTCTGCAGAGGAGTTCATTCTGCAGGGGAGTTCATTCTGCAGGGGTGTTCATTCTGCAGGGGAGCTCATTCTGCGGGGGCGCTCATTCTGCAGGGGTGCTCATTCTGCTCGGGTGCTCATTCTGCACGGGAGCTCATTCTGCAGGGGAGCTCATTCTGCAGCGGAGTACATTCTGCGGGAGCTCTCATTCTGTAGGGGAGTTCTTTCTGCAGGGACGCTAATTCTGCGGGGGTGATAATTCTGCACGGGAGCTCATTCTGCAGGGGAGCTCATTCTGCAGGGGTGCTCATTCTGCAGGGGAGCTCATTCTGCAGGGGAGCTCATTCTGCGGGGGCGCTCATTCTGCAGGGGAGCTCATTCTGTAGGGGAGTTCTTTTTGCAGGGACGCTCATTCTGCAGGGGAGTTCTTTCTGCATGGGAGCTCATTCTGCAGGGGAGCTCATTCTGCAGGAGTGCTCATTCTGCAGGAGTGCTCATTCTGCAGGGGTGCTCATTCTGCAGGGGAGTTCTTTCTGCAGGGACGCTCATTCTGTAGGGGAGTTCTTTCTGCAGGGACGCTCATTCTGCGGGGGTGCTAATTCTGCAGGGGCGCTCATTCTGCAGGGTCGCTCATTCTGCAGGAGTGCTCATTCTGCGGGGGTGCACATTCTGCACGGGAGCTCATTCTGCAGGGGTGCTCATTCTGCGGGAGCGCTCATTCTGCAGGGGAGTTCATTCTGCGGGAGCGCTCATTCTGCAGGGGAGTTCATTCTGCGGGAGCGCTCATTCTGCAGGGGAGTTCATCCTGAGGGAGCGCTCATTCTGCAGGGGAGCTCATTCTGCGGGAGCGCTCATTCTGCAGGGGAGTTCATTCTGCAGGAGCGCTCATTCTGCAGGGGAGTTCATTCTGCAGGGGAGCTCATTCTGCAGGGGAGTTCATTCTGCAGGTGAGTTCATTCAGCAGGGGAGTTCATTCTGCAGGGAGCGCTCATTCTGCTGGGACGCTCATTCTGCGGGAGCTCTCATTCTGCAGGGGAGTTTATTCTGCGGGTGCGCTCATTCTGCAGGGGATCTCATTCTGCGGGAACGCTCATTCTGCAGGGGATCTCATTCTGCGGGAGCGCTCATTGTGCAGGGGAGTTCATTCTGCAGGGGCGCTCATTCTGCAGAGGAGTTCATTCTGCAGGGGAGTTCATTCTGCAGGGGTGTTCATTCTGCAGGGGAGCTCATTCTGCGGGGGCGCTCATTCTGCAGGGGTGCTCATTCTGCTCGGGTGCTCATTCTGCACGGGAGCTCATTCTGCAGGGGAGCTCATTCTGCAGCGGAGTACATTCTGCGGGAGCTCTCATTCTGTAGGGGAGTTCTTTCTGCAGGGACGCTAATTCTGCGGGGGTGATAATTCTGCACGGGAGCTCATTCTGCAGGGGAGCTCATTCTGCAGGGGTGCTCATTCTGCAGGGGAGCTCATTCTGCAGGGGAGTTCATTCTGCGGGGGCGCTCATTCTGCAGGGGAGCTCATTCTGTAGGGGAGTTCTTTTTGCAGGGACGCTCATTCTGCGGGGGTGCTAATTCTGCAGTGGAGTTCTTTCTGCATGGGAGCTCATTCTGCAGGGGAGCTCATTCTGCAGGAGTGCTCATTCTGCAGGAGTGCTCATTCTGCAGGGGTGCTCATTCTGCAGAGGAGTTCATTCTGCAGGGGAGCTCATTCTGCAGGGGAGTTCTTTCTGCAGGGACGCTCATTCTGTAGGGGAGTTCTTTCTGCAGGGACGCTCATTCTGCGGGGGTGCTAATTCTGCAGGGGCGCTCATTCTGCAGGGTCGCTCATTCTGCAGGAGTGCTCATTCTGCGGGGGTGCACATTCTGCACGGGAGCTCATTCTGCGGGGGTGCTAATTCTGCAGGGGTGCTCATTCTGCAGGGCGCTCATTCTGCGGGAGCGCTCATTCTGCAGGGGAGTTCATTCTGCGGGAGCGCTCATTCTGCAGGGGAGTTCATTCTGCGGGAGCGCTCATTCTGCAGGGGAGTTCATCCTGAGGGAGCGCTCATTCTGCAGGGGAGCTCATTCTGCGGGAGCGCTCATTCTGCAGGGGAGTTCATCCTGAGGGAGCGCTCATTCTGCAGGGGAGCTCATTCTGCGGGAGCGCTCATTCTGCAGGGGAGTTCATTCTGCAGGAGCGCTCATTCTGCAGGGGAGTTCATTCTGCAGGGGAGCTCATTCTGCAGGGGAGCTCATTCTGCAGGGGAGTTGATTCTGCAGGGGAACTCTTTCTGCAGGGGAGTTCATTCTGCAGGGGAGTTCATTCTGCAGGGGAGTTCATTGTGCAGGGGAGCTCATTCTGCAGGGGAGTTGATTCTGCAGGGGAACTCTTTCTGCAGGGGAGTTCATTCTGCAGGGGAGTTCATTCTGCAGGGGACTTCATTGTGCAGGGGAGCTCATTCTGCAGGGGAGTTGATTCTGCAGGGGAACTCTTTCTGCAGGGGAGTTCATTCTGCAGGGGAGTTCATTCTGCAGGGGTGCTCATTCTGCAGGCGCGCTCATTCTGCAGAGGAGCTCATTCTGCAGGGGCGCTCATTCTGCAGAGGAGCTCATTCTGCAGGGGCGCTCATTCTGCAGGGGAGCTCATTCTGCATGGGCGCTCATTCTGCAGGGGAGCTCATTCTACAGGAGTGCTCATTCTGCGGGGGTGCTCATTCTGCAGGGGAGCTCATTCTGCAGGCACGCTCATCCTGCAGGGGAGCTCATTCTGCAGGAGTGCGCATTCTGCAGGAGTGCTCATTCTGCGGGGGTGTGCATTCTGCAGGGGTGCTCATTCTGCGTGGGCGCTCATTTTGCAGGGGTGCTCATTCTGGAGGGGTGCTCATTCTGCTTGGGCACTCTGTTTTGAATACATTTTCCAGTTTGGGGCTCCCTCTTGTGGTCAGTGCTGGCGGTGCAGTTGATTTGTAGAATGAAAGTCACACACCTGCAGAGGACTGTCAATCAGGGTCAGACTGGGACTATATAACTGAACTATTGACCATATATAAACGGGCAAAAAATGGAGAGACATCAACCATTAAAACAAATTTTTATTGTAGAACATTTTAAAACAATGATAGAATCAACATAAGGTGCTGCATATAATTGTATTGTATATGGGGTTGCAAGCAGTTAAATCAAAAGGGTCCCAAATCAACATTAATCATATGTGGGATACCATAATATTCACCAATATATAATGATCTCACCAAAGGACTGCCCTTATCGACATCTAAATATTATTAATCAAATATGAACATGGGTAAGAATAATAAAATTTCTATACAAGAATAAATGAATTACACCATGTATGTATATATAAATAAATAAATAAATATCTGGACGTGAAAAAAACAGTACAATAAGGTAGGTCAATTCATTAGTAAATAAATTATTTGCCATCCACAGAGCATGATATCATAAAGTGCAGTGCATGTCCTACTGCTAACGTGTAGCACAAAGTGCCATATGCATAGGCAAAGTGCAGTGCATAGCTATATATTAGCTGCTAGTTCCAGCATAACATGTGGCATAAATACAGACAGTAGCGTTACCTAATACCTAATGTTCTACAATAAAAATTTGTTTTAATGGTTGATGTTGTCACTCCATTTTTTGCCCGTTTATATACGGTCAATAGTTTTGATATTTATCCAGTCGGGAGTGCAGTCTAGTAATTAGATATATGGACAATGACTATATAACTGAGTAGTTTTCTCTTGTTACTTGCCGGTGCTCAATGGTCTCCTGTGTGTTAAGGACATTCTGTAACCAGCCCTGCTCACTACTAGAACTTCCCTCAGATAAGTGGTCTTTTTATCTCTGCTGTTTGTTTTCCACTTTCTTGTTGCTTTTTCTGCTTAATACTAATGCTTGATTCCTATTTTGTCTGTGTGGAGTTCTTGGTGGAATGGGATCATTCCCTGCTGGGAGTGTCTGTATACTTCGCACCATGATTCTGCAAGGTATTGTGTTTGTCATGCTTGGTATTAATTCAGTCCCTCATCTGTATTAGTGTTTTTGGATCCCAGTAACATTTGAGTGCTGATAAAGTAGGGGAGTGGTTGTGTGACCTCAGGATTTTTCCATATCAGAAGTGCTAGTATATATTAGGGTTTTTATGGCTGCAGACAGTTGCTTTTTCCTATCCTTTCCTATAAAGATATTTTGGGCCTCAACTTTGCTGAATCTGTCTTTTCTAGCTTTATATTGTGTTTTCTATATCACCGTAGCATTTTCATGTTGGGGCCTATTTATCTATCTTTGGGGACTGCTCCGAGGCAGGTTAGCTTTCTTATATTTCTATCTGTGAGATTATTTAGTTCTCCAGCTGTGTCAAAAAGACTACGTGATCGTAGGCTTGTCCCACGGCTACTTCTAGTTGTGTTTCAGAGTGTTCATTCTGCGGGGTGCTCATTCTGCAGGGGAGTTCATTCTGCGGGGGCGCTCATTCTGCCGGGCAGATTATTCTGCAGGGGTCCTCATTTCGCAGGGGTGCTCATTCTGCGGGGGTGCTCATTCTGCTTGGGTGCTCATTCTGGGGGGGTGCTCATTCTGCGGGAGTGCTCATTCTGCGGGGGTGCTCATTCTGCGGGTGTGCTCATTCTGCAGGGGAGCTCATTCTGCGGGGGTGCTCATTCTGCGGGGGTGCTCATTCTGCGGGGGTGCTCATTCTGCGGGAGTGCTCATTCTGCGGGGATTTCATTCTGCAGGGTGCTCATTCTGCAGGGGTGCTCATTCTGTGGCAGTGTTCTTTCCATGAGGATGCTCCTTCTACAGGGGTGCTCATTGTGCGTGGGTGCTCATTCTGCAGGGCGCTTATTCTGCAGAGGTGCTCATTCTGCGGGGGCGCTCATTCTGCGGGGGTGCTCATTCTGCACGTGTGCTCGTTCTGCAGGGGTGCTCATTCTGCGGGGATGCTCGTTCTGCAGAGGTGCTCGTTCTGCGGGGTGCTCATTCTGCACGGGTGCTCATTCTGCAGGGGTGCTCATTCTGTGGCGGTGTTCATTCTGTGAGGACGCTCATTCTGCGGGGGTGCTCATTGTGCGGCGATGCTCATTCTGGGGGGGGGTTAATTTTCCCAGGGGTGCTCATTCTGCGGGGTTACTCATTTGGTGGGGCACTCATTCTGCGGGGGCGCTGATTAAGTGGGAGTGCTCATTCTGCGGCGGTGCTCATTCTGTGGGGTGCTCATTCTCCGGGGGTGCTCATTCTGCTTGGGTGCTCATTCTCCGGGGGTGCTCATTCTGTGGGGGTGCTCATTCTGTGAGGACGCTCATTCTGCTTGGGTGCTCATTCTGTGGGGGTGCTCATTCTGCGGGGTTGCTCATTCTACAGGGGTGCTCATTCTGCGGCGGTGCTCGTTCTGCGGAGGTGCTCGTTCTGCGGGGGTGCTCATTCTGCAGGGGTGCTCATTCTGTGACGGCGCTCATTCTGCAGGAGTGCTCATTCTGCGGGGGCGCTCATTCTGTGAGGGTGCTCATTCTGCAGGGGTTCTCATTCTGCAGGGGCACTCATTCTGAGGGGGCGCTCATTCTGCGGGGGCGCTCATTCTGCAGCGATGCTCATTCTGTGGGGATACTTATTCTGTGGGGGTGCTCATTCTGTGGGGTGCTCATTCTGCGGGGACACTCATTCTGCGGGGACGCTCATTCTGCGGGGATGCTCATTCTGCGGGGTTGCTCATTCTGCAGGGGTGCTCATTCTGTGAGGGCGCTCATTCTGCGGGATTACTCGTTCTGCGGGGTTGCTCATTCTGCGGGGTTGCTCATTCTGCGGAATTGCTCATTCTGCGGGGGTGCTCATTCTGTGGGGGTGCTCATTCTGCGGGGGTGCTCATTCTGCAGGGGTGCTCATACTGCAGAGGTGCTCATTCTGCGGGGTTGCTCATTCTGCAGAGGTGCTCGTTCTGCGGGGGTGGTGATTCTGCAGGGATGCTCATTCTGCGAGGACGCTCATTCTGCGGGGGTGCTCATTCTGCGGGGTTGCTCATTCTGCGAGGACGCTCATTCTGCGGGGTTGCTCATTCTGCGAGGACGCTCATTCTGCGGGGGTGCTCATTCTGCGGGGTTTCTCATTCTGCGGGGTTGCTCATTCTGCGGGGGTGCTCATTCTGCAGAGGTGCTCATTGTGCAGGAGTGCTCATTCTGCGGGGGTGCTCATGTACTGCCCTGAGAGGGGCCCGGCCGCTTCCTCCACTTGCTCGGGCCGAGCCGCTCGAGGTCCGGGCTCGGATTGTCGGTGGCGCGAGCGCCTCCGGATCGGGGGCCACGTCTCTCTTATTAAGAGAAGGCGGTCGGGAGGGGTTGGTGGTCGTAGAACGAGTCGTGACGCCACTCACGGGTCGTGGTGACGGGGGAATGCACCACTGCTGTGGCTGAAGTGATGGCGGGCTTGTCCGGGATCGGTGTCGCAGCCGCAGCTGAGATGTTAGCCCATCTGTGGGTAGGGCGGTGTGTCCCGGGGCCCGGTGGGGGACCTCTGTATGGGCTGATGTTTTCGCCGGGGTGCAGGGCGCCATGCCACGGTGTAGTGTCGTGCCCGGGTGGCATTGGTGTACCCACGATTGATTCACACTCAGAGTCACTGGTAAACCAAAGTTCGGTAGTGGTCGGTCCCCGCAGCCAGCTGCTTGTGTCCCCTGTGGGGTTGATGGTGGCCCCTTTTCCCGTACACCTCTAGATGTTTGTGTTTCGGCCTCCCCTGCCTAAGCAGTGGTGGCCCGCTCCCCGGCGTTGAGCTGCCAGAGGAGCCCTCGGTTGCCCGCAGGCGCTGGCCCCTCGGGTGTTTGGCCCTTGGCGGTAGCGCTCACCCGGTCTCGGTGGGCTTTTGCCTTCTTTCGAGACTTTGGTTGTGGATGAACCCGTGAGGTCCGGCCAGCAATCAGTCAATTTGCCTATACTCAGTGGCTTCTAAGCTAGGACTGGGACTGAGTACCCTCCTGTTGGTGCTCCGGTACACGGTTGACTCCTCGATTCGGGACCGGCGGGTTCCAACCCTGGCCCGGTCAGTACGGTTCCGCCAGTTGCTGTACCGGTACTCCTGCAGATGGCCACCACCGTCTGCCTGCCTGATGTTCTCTAAGGGGCCCAGGCTCCTACCCGGGTCCCTGACAGCTGCTCCTCTACCACTCACTGTCAACTCAAAACTTATCTGTTTGAACTTCCTGCCCCAGGACAGTAGTCTCCTCGGTGGGCGTGCCTTTCCGCCTTACTCCGCCCACCTGGTGTGCTCTACTGGCCTTGGGGGAGGCATCAGGTCTCCCTTTCGGGTGACGTGTGTGACCTCACAGGGGATGGGGGGGTGTGTGTATGTGGTAGATGTCATTACCTGTGACCCCTGGGGTCCAGGGCATCACACTCATTCTGCAGGGGTGTTTTTATGATTTTTTTTAGTGTTTTTTATGGGTTTTTAGATTTTATGACAAGGTGTTGATTAGAGATGAGCGAACCGGCCGTGGTTCGGCTCGAGTTCGGTTCGTCGAACGGAGGTCCCGTTCGAGTTCGGTTCGTCGAACGTTCGACGAACCAAACTCGAACCAATAGGCTATAATGGGAGGCAATCACAAACACATAAAAATGCATTATAAATCTACACATACAGTTAATAAACATTGCCATAACACTTACCGGTCCCCGCGATCCCTCCTGTACTCTGTCTCCTGCCGCTATTCCATCCGATGATCGCTGAATCCTCCCGGTGACCAGCAGTGATGCAGGACCTATCGTGACGTCAAAATAGCCATGTGACCAGTCACGTGGCTATTATCTCATTGGCTACAGACTGGTCACATGACTATGACGCGTCATGTAGAACCTGCGAGTGCATCTCTCCGGTACACGGTCATTAACGGAGATCACCGTTGCCATAGCAACGCAGTTAGCGGTGACGTCACCGCTAACCGCGGCTCCGGGAGCACCGTTGCTATGGTAACGCGTCTGTCAGCGTTACCGCTGTTACCGCTAGCAGCACTGATCTCTCACTGAGTGAAGGCTGCACGGGAAGCAGCGTCTTCCCCCATGCAGCAGTGATGGAGCAGAGCTGCATTTGTTGAACGAGAAAGACAGAAGACCATGGATCGTGGAGGGCTGACAGGGGGTAATAAAGATGGAGTCTCTAATGTGTCTGTGTATTTATTTCTATTAAAGTATTTTTTCTCTGTGTGGTGTCTTTTTTTTAACCCTTTATTGGAGATTCTTAATGGCCGGGTCAAACGTGCCTGACATTAAGAATCTCTGGCTTAATACTGGCTAGTAAAACATAGCCAGTATTAACTCATGATTACCCAACAAGCCACCCGGCTCCAGGGCTGTTGGAAGAGTTGGATACAGCGCCAGATGATGGCGCTTCTATGAGAGCGCCATTTTCTGGGACGGCTGCGGACTGAAATTCGCAGCAGAGGCGCCCAGAAACCTCGGGCTAACCTGTGCTGCGGATTCCAATCCCCAGCTGCCTAGTTGTACCTGGCTGGACACAAAAATGGGGCGAAGCCCACGTCATTTGTTTTTTAATTATTTCATGAAATAAGTGAAATAATTAAAAAGAACGGGCTTCCCTATATTTTTGGTTCCCAGCCGGGTACAAATAGGCAACTGAGGGTTGGAGGCAGCCTGTGGCTGCCTGCTGTACCTGGCTAGCATACAAAAATATGGCGAAGCCCACGTCATTTTTTTGGTGGGCAAAAAACTTCTGCATACAGTCCTGGATGGAGTATGCTGAGCCTTGTAGTTCTGCAGCTGCTGTCTGCTCTTCTCCATACAGACAGACAGCAGCTGCAGAACTACAAGGCTCAGCATACTCCATCCAGGACTGTATGCAGAAGTTTTTTGCCCCCTGAAAAAATTATGTGGGCTTCGCCATATTTTTGTATGCTAGCCAGGTACAGCAGGCAGGTACGGCTGCCCCCAACCCCCAGTTGCCTATTTGTACCCGGCTGGGAACCAAAAATAAAGGGAAGCCCTTTTTTTATTATTTCATGAATTTCAATCTTCTGGCGCTGTATCCAACTCTTCCAGCACCTGCCTGCTATACCTGGCTAGCATACAAAAATATGGCGAAGCTCACGTCCTTTTTTTGTAGTTTTTTGGCAAAAAAAATAAAAAATGCTTCCCTGGATTTTACATTGCCAGTGAAGGTAACACCAAGCAGTGGGGGTTAGCAGCCAGTAGCTGCTTGGATTACCCTTAGCTAGCAATACAAAAAATGCAGCGGGAGCCCATATATATTTTTTTTAATTATTTATTTAAATAACTAAAAACAAAATGGGCTTCCCTGTATTTTGATTGCTGGACATCACAGTGCTGTAAAAATAAATCTTTAAAAAAAATGACGTAGCGCTCCGCGGTATTTTTGATTCTCAGCGCAGATAAAGCAGACAGCTATGGGTTGCCACCCACATCTGCCTGCCGTTACCTTGGTTGGCAATCAAAATACAGGGAAGCCCATTAATTTTTTCTATTTAAAAAATAGTTAAAAAAAAATGACGTTGGGTCCCCCCATTTTTGATAGCCAGCTAGGGTAAAGCAGACGGCTGTAGCCTGAAAACCACAGCTGGCAGCTTTACCGTGGTTGGGGATCCAATGTGGAGGTCCCATCAGGCTCTTTTTTTATAATTATTTTATAAATATTAATAATTACACAATAAAAGTAGGGTCCCGCCCAAATTGGATCACCAGCCAAGGTAAAGCGGACAGCTGTGGTCTGGTATTCTCAGGGTGGGAAGGTCCATAGTTATTGGGCCTTCACAGCCTAAAAATAGCAGGCCGCAGGCACCCCAGACGTGGCGCATCCACTAGATGCGCCAATCCTGGCGTTTCACCCCAGCTCATCCCGTGCCCTGGTGCAGTGGCAAACGGGGTAATAAATCGGGTTGATACTAGCTGTAAAGTCACCTGAGATCAAGCCCAGCAGTTTGTGATGTCATGGCGTCTATTAGATACCCAACATCATAAACTGTCAGTACTAACAAAAAAAAAAATCGACAAAAGAAATTTATTTGAAAAAACAGTCCCCAAAACATTTCCTCTTTCACCAATTTATTGTAAGAAAAAAAATAAAGGGGTCCCACGACGACTCTGGACCGTCTAGAATATGGGGGGGAGACACTCAGGGAACGTATCCCCCATTTTCTAGGAGTGCGGACCCTTCATGTGAGGAGTGTGGGTGCAATGAATCTGCACTCACTCTCCCCTGGTCCACAGCAGCAGAGTCCATGTCGTAAGTGTTGCTACCAAAGCTGCAATGCCCTGCTCATGAGGTAAGGGCATGCCTAATCAGGAGAACTATTCTACATTTCCAAATATTGGTATTTGCTGATATTATTGCTATTCCACCTACTATATATTGGGGATAGGATCTTGGAGATGGAATACGCCTTTAAGTCCAGTTATCCAGCTGAATGAATACTTAACAACAGAGCTCGCTATTTAGACATGTTTTCTTGTGGTGTATAACGGACTCTCATGTTTGGTAGTCGTTCAGCAGGGAAACTATAAAAGCAAATCCCTCCATTTGGAAATGTATAGCTCACCTTACCTCATGAGCAGGGCATTGCAGTAATAATAATTTATTCATTTATATAGCGTTATTAATTCCATAGCGCTGTATGTCTTTGGAGTGTGGGAGGAAATCGGAGAACCCAGAGGAAACCCGCGCAAACACGGGGAGAACATACAAACTCCTTGCAGATTGTGTCCTTGGTGGGAATTGAACCCAGGACCTCAGCGCTGCAAGACTGCAGTGCTAACACTGAGCCACCGTGCCACCCATTTAGCTTACAGATGCATAACCACCACTCACTGTGTCTGAACACAGGAAGCTGAGCTGACAGCCGCTCTGTGCAAGCGGCAGCGTCTATTGTGAAGGAGAGGGCCGTGGGGGGGGATCAACGCTGCACAGGTACCGTGGGACACCGGGGAACACCGGTGGGGTTATAGGGGGTGACCTGGCAGGGCCTGGGGAGGAGTTTTCTGTCGCATGTGTCATGGCACATGCGACAGAAACCAGAGGAGTAGGGTGAATGCGGCCGGCGCGCTGCTGTGCGCGCGGCCATCTTGGATTTCTGGGAGGGCATCAGGGGGGCACTTTGGCGACACCGGGGGACCGGGGAGGAGATTTATCATGTTTGTTCATGCCAGATGGGAGATAAATAATTTTTTACCGGCGCTGTCATTTACTGTAACGTGATCATCGGTGTACGGTGTATACCTGTGATCACGTGAGCGGGGACCGGAAAAACCGTCCTGAATCATGATGTCCAGGGTCTCAGCTAGCCCTGAAACCCCGGAGATTTTCTGACGCTGGGGGGCGCTATTCACTTATTTCTGCCTGCTGTTTATAAACGGCAGATCAGAATAAGGCTACATTAACACGACCGATCCATTTTTGCGGTCTGCAAAAAACAGTCCGTTTTTTTTCACGGGTGCATCCGTGTGGCATCCGTTTCCGTTCCGTAGACGGTCCGTATGTCATCTGTTTGTCATCCGTGTGCCTTCCGTTTTTTTTGTGTACTGCAAAAAAACTGAAGGAGGGTAAATGCATAAATTTACCGAGGATCCATAGCTTCATCCTACATGAGGCGGTCACATGTTCACTCCAGTGCCATTTTCTACTGGTTTTCACAGCGTAGAGCGCTCTGGTGATTTTCTTGTGCTTGTGCACTTCATATCAGTCTTTTCTGTCATTATAATGGCAGAAAGACACATAATGCCCCACTCTCCTGCATTTTGTAATTTTGCACCCTTTGGTGCCTTTCATGTGGCACTAAGGGGTGCTTAGCTTTGTATTTAGCCAAAAAAATGAAAAAAAAAAATTACATAGGGTTCCCCCTATTTTTGTAGCCAGCTAGGGTAAAGCAGACGGCTGCAGCCTGCAGACCACAGCTGGCAACCTCACCTTGGCTGGTAATCCAAAACTGAGGGCACCCCACGCTGTTATTTTAAATTAAATAAATAATTAAAAAAAACACGTAGGGGTCCCCCCAAAATTGGATCACCAGCCAAGGTAAAGAAGACAGCTGTGGTCTGATATTCTCAGACTAGGGAGGTCCATGGTTATTGGACTCTCCCCAGCCTAAAAATAGCAGGCCGCAGCCGCCGCAGAAGTGGCGTATCCATTAGATGTGCCAATCCTGGTGCTTCGCCCCAGCTCATCCCGCGCCCTGGTGCGGTGGCAAACGGGGTAATATATGGGGTTAATACCAGATGTGTAAGTCACCTGGCATCAAGCCCTGGGGTTGGTGAGGTCAGGCGTCTATCAGATACCCGACATCACCAACCCAGTCAGTAATAAAAAAAATAGACGACAAACACATTTTTATTTGAAAAAACACTCCCCAATACATTCCCTCTTTAACCAATTTATTAGAAAGAAAAACAAATCCAGGTCTGGTGTAATCCAAGGGGTTGCCATGACGATCCACACTGTCCCACTCAATGAAGAGCAGGATGTTCCCCATTGGCTGTGAGAGCAGTGCAGTAACCTGAGCTAACATCAATGGGTCAGTCCAGGTCACTGCGGGGCATGACAAGTGCTGCTGTCAGCGAGGTACATTACCTGCGCTGATCTCCAGCACTGCTGACAGCCCCTGTCACTGAGTTCAATGACCGCCGCCTTCACAGCCAAGTATCGCGAGAGGCCCGTGACGTCACCGCTAGTCAGTCTCGGGTCGGAAGCGAGAGAAGGTGATGTGACAAGCGGCGGCCATGGAGGACAGTGACAGCGCTGAGGTCGGGACTTCATCACCGCAGGTAAGCTGAGCGGGACCATGTGTGCAGAGTGCCAGGTGGGCGGAGCCATGTGTGCAGAGTGACAGGAGGATGTCAGTGTCATGGACTGCATGGCTGGGGACGTGTGTGTGTGTGTGTGTGTGTGTATGTATGTGTACATGCCGCGTGCAGGAGGGGGCGGAGTGAGCTGAGCGGGGAAGTGTGGGCTTCCTGCACGTAACTAGGATAAACATCGGGTTACTAACCAAAGCGCTTTGCTTGGATACCCGATGTTTATCTTGGTTACCAGCTTCTGGCAGGCTGCCAGCGATGGCTCCTGCACACTGTAGCTGTAAAAAGCCCTGCTTTTTGCTGCTAGAACCGTTCTCGAACGTATCTAGAACTATCGAGCTTTAGCAAAAAGCTTGAGTTCTAGTTCTATCTAGAACACCCCCAAAAATCACTCGAACCGCGAACTGGAGAACCTCAAACAACTCTAGTGTTGATGAAGGGAACTAGTCTGATTGCCGTATGTGGAGTCAGGAAGGACTTTTTTTCCCCATTGGAGCCTGTTTGCCACATTTTTTTTTGTTTTTTTTTGCCTTCCTCTGGATCAACATTTTAGGCTACGGGTTGAACTAGATGGACTTAAGGGGGCTTTACACGCTATGATATCGTTAATGATTTATCGTGGGGGTCACATTGTTAGTGACGCACATCCGGCGTCATTAACGATATCGCAGCATGTGACACTTACCAGCGACCTTAAGCGACCTAAAAAATGGTGAAAATCGTTCACCATGGAGAGGTCGTCCCAAAACCAAAAATCGGTAATGGTTGATTATTAATGTTGTTCCTCGTTCCTGCGGCAGCACACATCGCTGTGTGTGACACCGCAGGAGCGAGGAACGTCTCCTTACCTGCCGCCGGCCGCAATGCGGAAGGAAGGAGGTGGGCGGGATGATACGTCCCGCTCATCTCCGCCCCTCCTCTTTGATTGGCCGGCCGCTTAGTGACGTCACGGTGACGTCGCTGTGATGATGAACGTCCCTCCCCCTTGAGGGAAGGATTGTTCGGCAGTCACAGCGACGCCACCGACCAGGTAAGTGCGTGTGACGCTGCAGTAGCGATAATGTTCACTGCGGCAGCGATCACACGATATCGTACACATGACAGGGGCGGGTGCTTACACGCTCGATATCGCTAGTAATTGCTAGCAATATTGTAGCGTGTAAAGCCCGAGAGTCTCCCTTCAACCTTAAAAAACTATGATGCTATGTTTATTCTGTGGGGCGCTTATTCTGCAGGTTTGCTCATTCTGCGAGGACGCTCATTCTGTGAGGATGCTCATTCTGCGGGGGCGCTCATTCTGCAGGGGAGCTCATTCTGTGAGGATGCTCATTCTGCGAGGACGCTCATTCTGTGAGGATGCTCATTCTGCGGGGGCGCTCATTCTGCAGGGGAGCTCATTCTGTGGGGTGCTCATTCTGCAGGGGTGCTCATTCTGCGGGGGCGCTCATTCTGCAGGGGAGCTCATTCTGTGGGGTGCTCATTCTGCGGGGGAGCTCATTCTGCACGGGAGCTCATTCTGCGAGGACGCTCATTCTGTGAGGATGCTCATTCTGCGGGGGCGCTCATTCTGCAGGGGAGCTCATTCTGTGGGGTGCTCATTCTGTGAGGATGCTCATTCTGCGGGGGCGCTCATTCTGCACGGGAGCTCATTCTGTGGGGGTGCTCATTCTGCACGGGAGCTCATTCTGCGAGGACGCTCATTCTGTGAGGATGCTCATTCTGCGGGGGCGCTCATTCTGCAGGGGAGCTCATTCTGTGGGGTGCTCATTCTGCGGGGGCGCTCATTCTGCAGGGGAGCTCATTCTGTGGGGTGCTCATTCTGCGGGGGTGCTCATTCTGCACGGGAGCTCATTCTGCGGGGGTGCTCATTCTGCGAGGGTGCTCATTCTGCGGGGGTGCTCATTCTGCGGGGGTGCTCATTCTGCGGGAGTACTCATTCTGCGGGAGTGCTCATTCTGTGGAGTGCTCATTCTGCAGAGGTGCTCATTCTGCGGGGGTGCTCATTCTCCGGAGGTGCTCATTCTGTGGGGGTGCTCATTCTGCACAGGTGCTCATTCTGCGGGGGTGCTCATTCTGCAGAGGTGCTCATTCTGCGGGGC
Organism: Anomaloglossus baeobatrachus; assembly: GCF_048569485.1. NCBI lineage: Eukaryota > Metazoa > Chordata > Amphibia > Anura > Aromobatidae > Anomaloglossus > Anomaloglossus baeobatrachus. The sequence continues at coordinate 973,029,840 of NC_134353.1, forward strand.
TGCTCATTCTCCGGAGGCGCTCATTCTGTGGGGGTGCTCATTCTGCAGAGGTGCTCATTCTGCAGAGGTGCTCATTCTGTGGGGTGCTCTTTCTCCGAGGGTGCTCATTCTGCAGAGGTGCTCATTCTGCGGGGCTGCTCATTCTCCGGAGGCGCTCATTCTGTGGGGGTGCTCATTCTGCAGAGGTGCTCATTCTGCAGAGGTGCTCATTCTGTGGGGTGCTCTTTCTCCGAGGGTGCTCATTCTGCAGAGGTGCTCATTCTGCGGGGGTGCTCATTCTGTGGGGTGCTCTTTCTCCGGGGGTGCTCATTCTGCGGGGGTGCTCATTCTTCAGAGGTGCTCATTCTGCGGGGGTGCTCATTCTGCGGGGGTGCTCTTTCTCCGGGGGTGCTCATTCTGCGGGGGTGTTCATTCTGCAGAGGTGCTCATTCTGCGGGGGTGCTCATTCTGCGGGGGTGCTCATTCTCCGGGGGTGTGCTCATTCTCCGGGGGTGCTCATTCTGCGGGGGTGCTCATTCTGCAGAGGTGCTCATTCTGCGGGGGTGCTCATTCTGCGGGGGTGCTCTTTCTCCGGGGGTGCTCATTCTGCGGGGGTGTTCATTCTGCAGAGGTGCTCATTCTGCGGGGGTGCTCATTCTGCGGGGGTGCTCATTCTCCGGGGGTGTGCTCATTCTCCGGGGGTGCTCATTCTGCGGGGGTGCTCATTCTCCGGGGGTGCTCATTCTGCGGGGGTGTGCTCATTCTGCGGGGGTGCTCATTCTGCGGGGGTGCTCATTCTGCAGAGGTGCTCATTCTCCGGGGTGCTCATTCTGTAGAGGTGCTCATTCTGCAGAGGTGTTCATTTTGCGGGGGTGCTCATTCTGCGGGGGTGCTCATTCTGCGGGGGTGCTCATTCTGTGGGGTGCTCTTTCTCCGGGGGTGTCCACTCCTTCACTACTTGCATCCTTGGTATTTTAATGTTTTTATGTGTTGTTTTGTCCCTTTTGGACACCGGTTTATTTATCTACTTGTTTTCTCATTCATAGGCTAATGTAACAGTGTGCACCAATATCGGGGTTCTAGTGAGAAAATTATATGAATGAATAAAGATGGAATGAAAAATCTACATCATATGAAAAGAATATTGTGAACCCTGCATTTCATAGTATCATAGTATCATAGTATCATAGTTTTTAAGGTTGAAGGGAGACTCTAAGTCCATCTAGTTCAACCCGTAGCCTAACATGTTGATCCAGAGGAAGGCAAAAAAACCCCCAATGTGACAAACAAGTTCCAATGGGGAAAAATTTCCTTCCTTCGTCCACATCCGGCAATCAGACTAGTTCCCTGGATCAATACCCTGTCATAAAATCTAATATACATAACTGCTAATATTACATTTTTCAAGAAAGGCGTCCAGGCTCTGCTTAATGTTAGTAGTGAATCACTCATTACAACATCATGCGGCAGAGAGCTCCATAGTCTCACTGCTCGTACAGTAAAGAATCCTCGTCTGTGATTATGATTAAACCTTCTTTCCTCAAGACGTAGCGGATGCCCCCGTGTTCCAGTCGCAGGCCTAGGTGTAAAAAGATCTTTGGAAAGGTCTCTGTACTGTCCCCTCATATATTTATACATTGTGATTAGATCCCCCCTAAGCCTTCGTTTTTCCTGTCTTGGTATTGCAGCCCCCCCATTCCTCTAATAATCTTGGTGGTCTTCTCTGCACCCTCTCCAGTTCAGCTATGTCCTTCTTATATATCGGTGAGCAGAATTGTACACAGTATATAAGTGCGGTCGCACTAGTGACTTGTACAGAGGTAGAACTATATTTTTTTCATGAACACTTCTACCTCTTTTAATACATCCCATTATTTTATTAGCCCTGGCAGCAGTTGCCTGACACTGGCCACTAAAGTGAAGTTTACCATCCACCCATACACCCAAGTCTTTTTCTGTGTCTGTTTTACCCAGTGTTCTACAATTAAGTACATAATTATACATTTTATTTCCTCTACCCAAGTGCATGACCTTACATTTACCTACATTAAACTTCAATTGCCACTTCTCAGCCCAATCCTCCAATTTACATAAATCTCCCTGTAATATAAAATTATCCTCCTCTGTATTGATTACCCTGCAGAGTTTAGTATCATCTGCAAATATTGAAATTCTACTCCGCATGCCCCCAACAAGATCATTAATAAATATGTTGAAAAGAAGCGGGCCCAATACTGACCCCTGTGGTACCCCACTATGAACTGAGACCCAGTCCGAGTACGTACCATTAATAACCACCCTTTGTTTCCTATCCTGAGCCAGTTTTTAACCCAGTTACACATATTTTCCCCTATCCCCATTATTCTCATTTTATGTACCAACCTTTTGTGTGGCACCGTATCAAAAGCTTTTGAAAAGTCCATATACACAACATCCACTGCATTTCCCTGGTCCAGGCTTGAACTTACCTCTTCATAGAAGCTGATCAAATTAGTTTGACAGGATCGATCCCTCATAAACCCATGTTGATCTCTGTCATAAGGTTATTTTTCTTGAGATACTCCAGTATAGCATCTCTCAAGAAACCCTCAAGGATTTTACCAACCGTAGAGGTTAAACTTACCGGCCTATAATTTCCCGGCTCAGTTTTTGTCCCCTTTTTGAATATTGGCACCACATTTGCTATGCGCCAGTCCTGCGGTACCGACCCTGTTATTAAGGAATCTGAGAAGATTAAAAATAATGGTCTATCTATCACAGAACTCAATTCCTGTAGTACTCTGGGGTGTAGCCATCCGGGCCCGGAGATTTGTCACCCTTAGTGATTTCGAGGCGGCGGCGTACTTCCTGCTGGGTTAAGCAGGTAATATTCAAGGGTGAATTTATGGCATCACTGGTCATGTCATCTGCCTTGGCATTTTCTTGTATAAAAACCGTAGAAAAAAAGTCATTCAGCAGGTTGGCTTTACCCTCATCCCCTTCCACCATTTCACCAAGACTATTTTTAAGGGGGCCAACACTATCGCTTTTCAGTTTTTTACTGTTTATGTAGTTAAAGAATATTTTAGGATTATTTTTACTTTCTCTCGCAATGAGTCTCTCTGTCTCAAACTTAGCTAACTTAATTTGCTTTTTACATATTTTATTTAATTTTCTATAATTATATAATGCCTCATCACTACCTACCCTCTTTAATTCTTTTAAGGCTTTCTGTTTCTCTTTTATTGCTTCCCTTACAGCTCTATTTAGCCATAGGGGTTTCCTCCTATTTCTAGCATGTTTGTCGCCACGCTGTCAACTTCACCTACCCACTATTCAGAAGCAGTTGATCACACAGTGTCTAATGTTCAGTGTCTCCTGGCAGTCCCAGTGCGCATGCGCTGTCTCCGGAGCTTGTCCTTGTGTGATCGTCACCGTCGAGATGCCTGCCCGGGAGCCATTGTGACGCATGCGCGATTATGACGTGACAGCTGGTGTCTCGCAGAACTTGCATGGTGGGTAAGCACGTGCACCATTCCGGAACTTCCGGGTAGGCCTGAACCTTACCACCGCTATTTAAACCCGGTGAACTGGGGGACATAGTTAGAATACCTCTGCCCTGATGAACAATTAACACCAAATATTTCGAAACGTACGACGGACGTTCTTTGAGGTTATTTTCCGTGACCAAGCCGTTATTCTGACATTGTCATCACTATTGGTCGATATGATCCTGTAACGCTAGCACATGTATTAAGTTGTATGTGATCCTGAAGGGTTACGTTCATTATGGGCATAGTCCAATATAGGATGTATTTAAAATAAATACTTGTTGCCCTACAATTGTGCAAATATTTTGTATATTGTTATCTCCTAAGCGATTTACATACTTGGCTTGGTCCCAATATTTTATATACTTTTATTGGATGTTCACCTGATGCCCTAATAAAATCTTTTGTACTTTTTTGCACTACAAAAACTCCATGTCCTCTTTTTATATATAATTTAAACCTTTGCAGCAAATTTTTAATCAAACATAACACTGCAACTTCTGGGGTAGCCTGGTTCCGCTACCACAGCGTGGAGGACCTTGGAATCAGTGGAGGAGTAGGAGGAGCTGGCAGGGACAGATATTCTGCACATCCAAAGCTTACCAGCCCCTCTCTCTGTGGTGTCTGGGTATGTGACCACGTCACCCAGGTGCAGGTCACGGTCTGGATGTCCCTGTTTCAGATGGGCCAGCACATCTCTGCGGGACACAAATATGCCAGCATGCTTACCAGGCTCCTTTATGAAGCCCCAACGCTTCTGTTGGTCAAATTTATCAACGGTGCCCTGGTACCGTACCCCTTGGGCACTGCATGTGTCTTTGCACAGGCTATCTTTCTCATGCAGATCACGGGCTCTCACCTGCTTCCTCTTGGCAGCCCGAGCCTGCTGCTCCTGGTTCAGCTGCTGGATGGTAGCGTGACAGGCCTCCTCATCCATGGCAGCCCTCTGTGCCGCAACAGCCATTCCAGACTCCCTCTCGAACTTTATGCTCCCCGATCCTTAATAACCCGCATCCGGATCCTCGTTAGCGGATTTCAGGTCGGGCTGGTCACCGGCGCCTTTTCTGGTGGTCGTCGGGACTTCCAGGGCTGCATCCCGCAGCCTAGCTATGTCCGGTCTGCTTGTGGACAATGGCATTGCGGCCTGGTCTGGTCTGGCCGTGGACGGCAGCTTCGGAGATACCGGCATGTCAGTGGGCAGTGGCATTAAGTGGTTCAGCTGCCATGGGGATGAGCAGGGCAGAGGAGGTTCCCACGCTTACCGGCTCCTGGTGCCGCACCTCGTGCAGAGCCTGTTCTGCCTGGGTCTGCACTGCCACCACCATCCCCATCATCTCTGTGCGCCAGTCCTCGATCTGCTGAATGATCTGCAGCCGCATCTGGAAGCAGAGCCGGTCCAGCTCCGCTTCAAGCCAGGGCATAGTTCCGCGGGCCGGAGGGGCAGACATCTCAGCTTCTGCAGATTTGCTATTTTAGTGCTGCAGAGCTGGCGTTGTCCCAGCATGCCGGGGTTCATTCTGCCGGCTCCAACCAGTTTCACTTTTTCATATTGCCACTACCAGGGGGTGTAATAATTTCACATTTATTAAATAATTTATAATAAAATACATCCAGATAATAGATCTATAGATGGCAGAATTTATTGATGACAGTGTGACGACATGGACTCTCATGGGTTAAAGTTTCTTAAAATCCAGCCAGACAGCATGATAGATTGTCTATAGACGGGGGAGAAGTCCCTCATTGTTTTTACAAGAGTCTTGTTGACTCAATGTAATTGTGTTGGCCACTGAAAGCTAGACGTATTGTTCTCCAGACATTTCCAGTAACCATTGTATTGTAGTTGTGTATTGATAATGTAATTACCTTAGTAGCCATTGTCTAGTCGGTGACTCCCAGTTTACATGTGCACCCTCAGTCTTTCTATGCATATCATTTAAATGAACATTGTCTATGCAGCTTGAGATTCATCCAATGGGAGAAGCAATCTTGTCCAACCAATCGATGAGGACGCAGTGTATCCTAAGGGAAAGTTATGGCTATAAAAGGGACTTCTTTAAGCCACCAGGGTTGATGGATGCTGATGGATCCAGTCTAAGCTCTTTGGAGCTGACTAGAGGATCAGGATATCTTATGGCTTCAATCTAGGGACTCCGGACCCAGTTGGAGACCATATCCACAGCCTAGGGATTTCGACTCCAGCTGCCAGGATTTTAACATCAAACCAGGACTACCTAAGGAGGACACTCAGGTTGGGACAGTTCAGTCACCTGTTACAGACTTTGCAGACCTCAGACAGCTTGGAACCTGTGAGGCATGGACATTCTAATCCCTGGTGAGCCAGCGGAAGGGTGAGACTCTGTTGCCTGTTGCATTTGTGTGTTTTGCTGATTAGGTGTTATGTGCCGTTAATTGTTTGGGGATCCAATAAAGTCTAATTATTGTGGTTCCCTCACCCTGTGTTGTCTGAGTAGTGTTACGCCCACGGTTAAGGAGGCCGGCGTTCAGTTGGGATGAGCCCTGAGCCACGCTGTCTTTCTAAAGGCGGCGGGTTTTAGTGGACGAGAGCACCCACTGAGCCCCGTGTCTCCACAATTGGTGGCAGCAGTGGGATACTACTCAGCCTGGTTTACCCAGGGGAGCTGCAGTGGACTGGTGTTTTCGGACACCGTCCAGGGCTCAACAACCAGGGAGGCACATAAGCATACCCAGCAGGCCATAGGGGAGGCATTCAGGTTTCGGACGCTGCCATGTCCAACCCCACCAGCTCAGCCATGGGACAAGGACAAGAGAGGAGTTACGACCGCTGCAGTAAATGGATGCTGCAGGATCTGTGCCGGAGGCGAGAGATTGTCTGCTGGAGCGCTGAGACTCGGTCGGACTTGATCCGGAAATTAGTCCGTTGGGATGCCCAGAATGATGCAGAGGATGATGAGGATCCCGCCGATATTGACCCAGAGGATGTAGACTATGTGCCACATCATGGATCTAGTGACAATTGGGAATCAACTTTGTCCAAAATGGCCCAAGCCACAGCGTTGTTGGATGCATTGGGGCCTAGATCCTCAAGAGAAGAGAGGCCTTATGTTCTGGAATATGTTTATGGGATTCCAGCTGCAGTACTGCTAACACCAGCCGGTCGAGAAGGATGGTCCCGCTACCCAGCAGAAGCTGCGCCAAAACGAAGGACTACAAACAGGGCCTGTGACTCGCCCAATCTATGGCGCTGTTATATATGTGGGCGCAATGGACATCTAGATAAAGATTGTCTCCAAAACCGAGGCCGCATGCTTGGAGCCCGTCTGCCACTCCAACCAGTCAACATATGCCAAGATGAACCAACGAGATCTGAGGAATGCTACTCCCAAGAAACACCAATAGCTGAGGAAGTGGTTTATCCAGTCCACACCCTACGGCAGGCCGGACACCGTACACCAGCCAACCTCCATCCCCACATCCAGACGGTCAAGGTCGGTGATATACAGGCTCAGGGACTTCGAGACATTGGATCTACCATCACTCTGGTAAGCCCAGTTATTGTTTCTCCAGAAGACCCTGTACCAGATTCCCAATTATCCATCTCCCTGGCTCAGGGCCAGCGCTCAGACGTCCCTCTGGCATGTGTGCAGTTGGACCTAAAAACCGACCAGGGAGAGGTCGAGGTGGAGCTTGTGGATAGCCTCCCCACACCTGGTATTTTGGGGACCATCCAGGAAGTGATCGATGTGGGAATTGTGAACAGCCTCCCCATTCCTGACATTGTGGAGACTGACCAGAGCAAGGCTGATGTGGAGCTTATGGACACCGTCCCCACACCAGTTACTTTGGGGTCTGACCAGGAAGAGGTCCATATGGAGTTTATGGACAGCCTCCCCACACCTGTTGTTTCGGGGACTAGCCAGGAGGAAGTTGAAGTGGGGTTCATAGATGGCCCCACCAAGCCTGTTGTTTCGGATACCACTCAAAGGGAAGTGAAAGTGGGGTTTGTGAATTACCTGCTCACGCCAGTCATTTTGGAGAATGACCTAGTACAAGGACTATCCAGTCAGTTTGAAGAAGCCATCACCCACCTCCAAGCCAAGCAGGACCCTGATGTGGATCTTTCTAACATCTTTTCCAGGGATGGTTTGCATTCCCGGTCTCCATCATCCACTTCTGAGCCAAAAACCGTGAGTAAGCCTAACCACACTGTGGCTATTGACTGGGGGAGGATTGATAGTGGGAGATTTGTGCAGGCCCAACTCATGGACCCCACCTTAGTGCTTGTCCACAATATGGCTGCTCAACTTGGGGGAGGTAATCAGGGGGAGGTGAATAGATGCGAGCCTCTGTTGCTGACCTCACCATTAAAAAGGACAATGCCGTCAAGAGGAGAAGGATGATCGGAAGCCTATCATGTCTGGCTAATATTAAGAAGGGGGAGGAATGTGACGACATGGACTCTCATGGGTTAAAGTTTCTTAAAATCCAGCCAGACAGCATGATAGATTGTCTATAGACGGGGGAGAAGTCCCTCATTGTTTTTACAAGACTCTTGTTGACTCAATGTAATTGTGTTGGCCACTGAAAGCTAGACGTATTGTTCTCCAGACATTTCCAGTAACCATTGTATTGTAGTTGTGTATTGATAATGTAATTACCTTAGTAGCCATTGTCTAGTCGGTGACTCCCAGTTTACATGTGCACCCTCAGTCTTTCTATGCATATCATTTAAATGAACATTGTCTATGCAGCTTGAGATTCATCCAATGGGAGAAGCAATCTTGTCCAACCAATCGATGAGGACGCAGTGTATCCTAAGGGAAAGTTATGGCTATAAAAGGGACTTCTTTAAGCCACCAGGGTTGATGGATGCTGATGGATCCAGTCTAAGCTCTTTGGAGCTGACTAGAGGATCAGGATATCTTATGGCTTCAATCTAGGGACTCCGGACCCAGTTGGAGACCATATCCACAGCCTAGGGATTTCGACTCCGGCTGCCAGGATTTTAACATCAAACCAGGACTACCTAAGGAGGACACTCAGGTTGGGACAGTTCAGTCACCTGTTACAGACTTTGCAGACCTCAGACAGCTTGGAACCTGTGAGGCATGGACATTCTAATCCCTGGTGAGCCAGCGGAAGGGTGAGACTCTGTGGCCTGTTACATTTGTGTGTTTTGCTGGTTACGTGTTATGTGCCGTTAATTGTTTGGGGATCCAATAAAGTCTAATTATTGTGGTTCCCTCACCCTGTGTTGTCTGAGTAGTGTTACGCCCACGGTTAAGGAGGCCGGCGTTCAGTTGGGATGAGCCCTGAGCCACGCTTTCTTTCTAAAGGCGGCGGGTTTTAGTGGACGAGAGCACCCACTGAGCCCCGTGTCTCCACAGACAGTACTTATAGGAATTAATATTAAGCTATCTGTATTGAATATAGATAAATGCTGACATAGAATATATATATATATATACCATACTATCTGGAACCTTCTAGTGGTTACATCATGCGTATAGTAGGATCTCCATAAATAGCCCTTATGAGCAGCTGCATTGGACATATATACCATGACACTTCTCAGGGGTAGAGACCAGAGGCAGAGGGGGATTGTCGCTGCAGAAGGACACATGTCGAGGCTGCTGAGCCCTGATCCATCCAGCCATCCAGAATGGTAACACATGCTGTCAGGCCTACAGCATATCACGCTTGCCTATCCATTCAGGAGCCAGGGAAAGATGAATGAAGACTTCTACTGATTTGACAATTATTGAACTCTTCACGTAAGCGAACAAAGAATACTATTTTTTCTTTTCTGTAACTGAATTTTTGGCAACCATTTTATTCGATAGAAAATACATCTAATTATTTTTACATTTGTGAAGTTTGTCTTTCATGCGCCTTATCACGTATTTGAAGGAAAATATATTTAAGGGATATATTTTTAACAGGGGCAGGGTCGGCTTATCGCGCTCTTTTGGTCACAGTGATGGCGCAGCCACTTTTCAGAATGAAAGATGGCGACTGTCAGTTTTACACAAACAATCCATTAAACGTAATCTTTAAGGCACACGTCACCCAAGTTAATAGGCCTAGTTTGTATCCTGTTCGTGACACCAGTAAAAGAAGCTGTAGCGCCCAGGGAAGGGAGTACTCGGTCCCAAGCGGCTTGCAGAGGGGAATGTCACTTTGGTGGTCCTTACTCGGTCCCATGCCCTGGGGCTTCTTTTGTAAAGGGAGTATTTACAGGAGAAATAGAGGAAATGTTTATGTGTCGCCACCTGAGGGTTGCGGTTAAAGGTATAGAACCGCCGATGCTGAATATGGGTACTCCCAGGGATGGTGGTAGTTGCAGTCAGGGCTGTGGAGTCGGAGTTGATATAGAAGGGTTAATAGTTTCTCTATTTCTTTATTAAAGATATTTTATTTAATTAGTAAGTATATCTGGTTGTAGTTCATAAACATGGAGCCTTCGGAATTAGAGACAAGCTCAAGGATTATTATTGTCTCTAAAGGTACCGTCACACATAACGAGATCGCTAGCGAGATCGCTGCTGAGTCACCGTTTGGTGACGCAGTAGCGATCCAGTTAGCGATCTCGTTATGTGTGACATCTACCAGCGATCAGGCCCCTGCTGTGAGATCTCTAGTTGTTGCAGAATGGTCCAGGCCATTTTCTTCAAAGGTGATGTCCTGCTGGGCAGGACACATCGCTGTGTTTGACGCTGTGTGACAGGATCACAGTGACTGCTGAGATCATTATACAGGTGGCTACTGCTGAGCAGGACACATCGCTGTGTTTGACACTGTGTGACAGGGTGACAGTGACTGCTGAGATCATTATACAGGTCACTACTGCTGGGCAGGACACATCGCTGTGTGTGACACTGTGTGACAGGATCACAGTGACTGCTGAGATCGTTATACAGGTGGCTACTGCTGGGCAGGACACATCGCTGTGTGTGACGCTGTGTGACAGGGTGACAGTGACTGCTGAGATCATTATACAGGTGGCTACTGCTGGGCAGGACACATCGCTGTGTGTGACGCTGTGTGACAGGGTGACAGTGACTGCTGAGATCATTATACAGGTCACTACTGCTGGGCAGGACACATCGCTGTGTGTGACGCTGTGTGACAGGGTGACTGACTGCTGAGATCATTATACAGGTGGCTACTGCTGGGCAGGACACATCGCTGTGTGTGACGCTGTGTGACAGGGTGACAGTGACTGCTGAGATCATTATACAGGTGGCTACTGCTGGGCAGGACACATCGCTGTGTGTGACGCTGTGTGACAGGGTGACAGTGACTGCTGAGATCATTATACAGGTGGCTACTGCTGGGCAGGACACATCGCTGTGTGTGACACTGTGTGACAGGGTGACAGTGACTGCTGAGATCGTTATACAGGTGGCTACTGCTGGGCAGGACACATCGCTGTGTGTGACGCTGTGTGACAGGGTGACAGTGACTGCTGAGATCATTATACAGGTGGCTACTGCTGGGCAGGACACATCGCTGTGTGTGACACTGTGTGACAGGGTGACAGTGACTGCTGAGATCATTATACAGGTCACTACTGCTGGGCAGGACACATCGCTGTGTGTGACGCTGTGTGACAGGGTGACAGTGACTGCTGAGATCATTATACAGGTCACTACTGCTGGGCAGGAGGCATCGCTGTGTGTGACACTGTGTGACAGGGTGACAGTGACTGCTGAGATCATTATACAGGTCACTACTGCTGGGCAGGACACATCGCTGTGTGTGACACTGTGTGACAGGGTGACAGTGACTGCTGAGATCATTATACAGGTGGCTACTGCTGGGCAGGACACATCGCTGTGTGTGACGCTGTGTGACAGGGTGACAGTGACTGCTGAGATCATTATACAGGTCACTACTGCTGGGCAGGACACATCGCTGTGTGTGACGCTGTGTGACAGGGTGACAGTGACTGCTGAGATCATTATACAGGTGGCTACTGCTGGGCAGGACACATCGCTGTGTGTGACGCTGTGTGACAGGGTGACAGTGACTGCTGAGATCATTATACAGGTGGCTACTGCTGGGCAGGACACATCGCTGTGTGTGACACTGTGTGACAGGGTGACAGTGACTGGTGAGATCATTATACAGGTGGCTACTGCTGGGCAGGACACATCGCTGTGTGTGACACTGTGTGACAGGGTGACAGTGACTGCTGAGATCATTATACAGGTCACTACTGCTGGGCAGGAGGCATCGCTGTGTGTGACACTGTGTGACAGGGTGACAGTGACTGCTGAGATCATTATACAGGTCACTACTGCTGGGCAGGACACATCGCTGTGTGTGACGCTGTGTGACAGGGTGACAGTGACTGCTGAGATCATTATACAGGTGGCTGCTGCTGGGCAGGACACATCGCTGTGTGTGACGCTGTGTGACAGGGTGACAGTGACTGCTGAGATCATTATACAGGTCACTACTGCTGGGCAGGACACATCGCTGTGTGTGACACTGTGTGACAGGGTGACAGTGACTGCTGAGATCATTATACAGGTGGCTGCTGCTGGGCAGGACACATCGCTGTGTGTGACACTGTGTGACAGGGTGACAGTGACTGCTGAGATCATTATACAGGTGGCTACTGCTGGGCAGGACACATCGCTGTGTGTGACGCTGTGTGACAGGGTGACAGTGACTGCTGAGATCATTATACAGGTGGCTACTGCTGGGCAGGACACATCGCTGTGTGTGACACTGTGTGACAGGGTGACAGTGACTGCTGAGATCATTATACAGGTGGCTACTGCTGGGCAGGACACATCGCTGTGTGTGACGCTGTGTGACAGGGTGACAGTGACTGCTGAGATCATTATACAGGTGGCTACTGCTGGGCAGGACACATCGCTGTGTGTGACACTGTGTGACAGGGTGACAGTGACTGCTGAGATCATTATACAGGTGGCTACTGCTGGGCAGGACACATCGCTGTGTGTGACGCTGTGTGACAGGGTGACAGTGACTGCTGAGATCATTATACAGGAGGCTACTGCTGGGCAGGACACATCGCTGTGTGTGACGCTGTGTGACAGGGTGACAGTGACTGCTGAGATCATTATACAGGAGGCTACTGCTGGGCAGGACACATCGCTGTGTGTGACGCTGTGTGACAGGGTGACAGTGACTGCTGAGATCATTATACAGGTCACTACTGCTGGGCAGGAGGCATCGCTGTGTGTGACACTGTGTGACAGGGTGACAGTGACTGCTGAGATCATTATACAGGTCACTACTGCTGGGCAGGACACATCGCTGTGTGTGACACTGTGTGACAGGGTGACAGTGACTGCTGAGATCATTATACAGGTGGCTACTGCTGGGCAGGACACATCGCTGTGTGTGACGCTGTGTGACAGGGTGAAAGTGACTGCTGAGATCATTATACAGGTCACTACTGCTGGGCAGGACACATCGCTGTGTGTGACGCTGTGTGACAGGGTGACAGTGACTGCTGAGATCATTATACAGGTGGCTACTGCTGGGCAGGACACATCGCTGTGTGTGACGCTGTGTGACAGGGTGACAGTGACTGCTGAGATCATTATACAGGTGGCTACTGCTGGGCAGGACACATCGCTGTGTGTGACACTGTGTGACAGGGTGACAGTGACTGGTGAGATCATTATACAGGTGGCTACTGCTGGGCAGGACACATCGCTGTGTGTGACACTGTGTGACAGGGTGACAGTGACTGCTGAGATCATTATACAGGTCACTACTGCTGGGCAGGAGGCATCGCTGTGTGTGACACTGTGTGACAGGGTGACAGTGACTGCTGAGATCATTATACAGGTCACTACTGCTGGGCAGGACACATCGCTGTGTGTGACGCTGTGTGACAGGGTGACAGTGACTGCTGAGATCATTATACAGGTGGCTGCTGCTGGGCAGGACACATCGCTGTGTGTGACGCTGTGTGACAGGGTGACAGTGACTGCTGAGATCATTATACAGGTCACTACTGCTGGGCAGGACACATCGCTGTGTGTGACACTGTGTGACAGGGTGACAGTGACTGCTGAGATCATTATACAGGTGGCTGCTGCTGGGCAGGACACATCGCTGTGTGTGACACTGTGTGACAGGGTGACAGTGACTGCTGAGATCATTATACAGGTGGCTACTGCTGGGCAGGACACATCGCTGTGTGTGACGCTGTGTGACAGGGTGACAGTGACTGCTGAGATCATTATACAGGTGGCTACTGCTGGGCAGGACACATCGCTGTGTGTGACACTGTGTGACAGGGTGACAGTGACTGCTGAGATCATTATACAGGTGGCTACTGCTGGGCAGGACACATCGCTGTGTGTGACGCTGTGTGACAGGGTGACAGTGACTGCTGAGATCATTATACAGGTGGCTACTGCTGGGCAGGACACATCGCTGTGTGTGACACTGTGTGACAGGGTGACAGTGACTGCTGAGATCATTATACAGGTGGCTACTGCTGGGCAGGACACATCGCTGTGTGTGACGCTGTGTGACAGGGTGACAGTGACTGCTGAGATCATTATACAGGAGGCTACTGCTGGGCAGGACACATCGCTGTGTGTGACGCTGTGTGACAGGGTGACAGTGACTGCTGAGATCATTATACAGGTGGCTACTGCTGGGCAGGACACATCGCTGTGTGTGACGCTGTGTGACAGGGTGACAGTGACTGCTGAGATCATTATACAGGTGGCTACTGCTGGGCAGGACACATCGCTGTGTGTGACACTGTGTGACAGGGTGACAGTGACTGCTGAGATCATTATACAGGTGGCTACTGCTGCTGGGCAGGACACATCGCTGTGTGTGACACTGTGTGACAGGGTGACAGTGACTGCTGAGATCATTATACAGGTGGCTACTGCTGGGCAGGACACATCGCTGTGTGTGACACTGTGTGACAGGGTGACAGTGACTGCTGAGATCATTATACAGGTGGCTACTGCTGGGCAGGACACATCGCTGTGTGTGACACTGTGTGACAGGGTGACAGTGACTGCTGAGATCATTATACAGGTGGCTGCTGCTGGGCAGGACACATCGCTGTGTGTGACGCTGTGTGACAGGGTGACAGTGATTGCTGAGATCATTATACAGGTCACTACTGCTGGGCAGGACACATCGCTGTGTGTGACGCTGTGTGACAGGGTGACAGTGACTGCTGAGATCATTATACAGGTCGCTACTGCTGGGCAGGACACATCGCTGTGTGTGACGCTGTGTGACAGGGTGACAGTGACTGCTGAGATCATTATACAGGTCACTACTGCTGGGCAGGACACATCGCTGTGTGTGACACTGTGTGACAGGGTGACAGTGACTGCTGAGATCATTATACAGGTGGCTACTGCTGGGCAGGACACATCGCTGTGTGTGACGCTGTGTGACAGGGTGACAGTGACTGCTGAGATCATTATACAGGTGGCTACTGCTGGGCAGGACACATCGCTGTGTGTGACACTGTGTGACAGGGTGACAGTGACTGCTGAGATCGTTATACAGGTGGCTACTGCTGGGCAGGACACATCGCTGTGTGTGACGCTGTGTGACAGGGTGACAGTGACTGCTGAGATCATTATACAGGTCACTACTGCTGGGCAGGAAACATCGCTGTGTGTGACGCTGTGTGACAGGGTGACAGTGACTGCTGAGATCATTATACAGGTGGCTACTGCTGGGCAGGACACATCGCTGTGTGTGACGCTGTGTGACAGGGTGACAGTGACTGCTGAGATCATTATACAGGTGGCTACTGCTGGGCAGGACACATCGCTGTGTGTGACACTGTGTGACAGGGTGACAGTGACTGCTGAGATCATTATACAGGTCACTACTGCTGGGCAGGACACATCGCTGTGTGTGACGCTGTGTGACAGGGTGACAGTGAATGGTGAGATCATTATACAGGTGGCTACTGCTGGGCAGGACACATCGCTGTGTGTGACGCTGTGTGACAGGGTGACAGTGACTGCTGAGATCATTATACAGGTGGCTACTGCTGGGCAGGACACATCGCTGTGTGTGACGCTGTGTGACAGGGTGACAGTGATTGCTGAGATCATTATACAGGTCACTACTGCTGGGCAGGACACATCGCTGTGTGTGACGCTGTGTGACAGGGTGACAGTGACTGCTGAGATCATTATACAGGTGGCTACTGCTGGGCAGGACACATCGCTGTGTGTGACACTGTGTGACAGGATGACAGTGACTGCTGAGATCATTATACAGGTCACTACTGCTGGGCAGGACACATCGCTGTGTGTGACGCTGTGTGACAGGATGACAGTGACTGCTGAGATCATTATACAGGTGGCTACTGCTGGGCAGGACACATCGCTGTGTGTGACGCTGTGTGACAGGGTGACAGTGACTGCTGAGATCGTTATACAGGTCACTACTGCTGGGCAGGACACATCGCTGTGTGTGACGCTGTGTGACAGGGTGACAGTGACTGCTGAGATCATTATACAGGTGGCTGCTGCTGGGCAGGACACATCGCTGTGTGTGACACTGTGTGACGGGGTGACAGTGACTGCTGAGATCATTATACAGGTGGCTACTGCTGGGCAGGACACATCGCTGTGTGTGACGCTGTGTGACAGGGTGACAGTGACTGCTGAGATCATTATACAGGTGGCTACTGCTGGGCAGGACACATCGCTGTGTGTGACACTGTGTGACAGGGTGACAGTGACTGCTGAGATCATTATACAGGAGGCTACTGCTGGGCACGACACATCGCTGTGTGTGACGCTGTGTGACAGGGTGACAGTGACTGCTGAGATCATTATACAGGTGGCTACTGCTGGGCAGGACACATCGCTGTGTGTGACGCTGTGTGACAGGGTGACAGTGACTGCTGAGATCATTATACAGGTGGCTACTGCTGGGCAGGACACATCGCTGTGTGTGACGCTGTGTGACAGGGTGACAGTGACTGCTGAGATCATTATACAGGAGGCTACTGCTGGGCAGGACACATCGCTGTGTGTGACACTGTGTGACAGGGTGACAGTGACTGCTGAGATCATTATACAGGTGACTACTGCTGGGCAGGACACATCGCTGTGTGTGACGCTGTGTGACAGGGTGACAGTGACTGCTGAGATCATTATACAGGTCACTACTGCTGGGCAGGACACATCGCTGTGTGTGACGCTGTGTGACAGGATCACAGTGACTGCTGAGATCATTATACAGGTGACTACTGCTAGGCAGGACACATCGCTGTGTGTGACGCTGTGTGACAGGGTGACAGTGACTGCTGAGATCATTATACAGGAGGCTACTGCTGGGCAGGACACATCGCTGTGTGTGACGCTGTGTGACAGGGTGACAGTGACTGCTGAGATCATTATACAGGTCACTACTGCTGGGCAGGACACATCGCTGTGTGTGACGCTGTGTGACAGGATCACAGTGACTGCTGAGATCATTATACAGGTGGCTACTGCTGGGCAGGACACATCGCTGTGTGTGACGCTGTGTGACAGGGTGACAGTGACTGCTGAAATCATTATACAGGTCACTACTGCTGGGCAGGACACATCGCTGTGTGTGACACTGTGTGACAGGGTGACAGTGACTGCTGAGATCATTATACAGGTCACTACTGCTGGGCAGGACACATCGCTGTGTGTGACACTGTGTGACAGGGTGACAGTGACTGCTGAGATCATTATACAGGAGGCTACTGCTGGGCAGGACACATCGCTGTGTGTGACGCTGTGTGACAGGGTGACAGTGACTGCTGAGATCATTATACAGGAGGCTACTGCTGGGCAGGACACATCGCTGTGTGTGACGCTGTGTGACAGGGTGACAGTGACTGCTGAGATCATTATACAGGAGGCTACTGCTGGGCAGGACACATCGCTGTGTGTGACGCTGTGTGACAGGGTGACAGTGACTGCTGAGATCATTATACAGGTGGCTACTGCTGGGCAGGACACATCGCTGTGTGTGACACTGTGTGACAGGGTGACAGTGACTGCTGAGATCATTATACAGGTCACTACTGCTGGGCAGGACACATCGCTGTGTGTGACGCTGTGTGACAGGGTGACAGTGACTGCTGAGATCATTATACAGGTGGCTACTGCTGGGCAGGACACATCGCTGTGTGTGACACTGTGTGACAGGGTGACAGTGACTGCTGAGATCATTATACAGGTGGCTGCTGCTGGGCAGGACACATCGCTGTGTGTGACACTGTGTGACAGGGTGACAGTGACTGCTGAGATCATTATACAGGTGGCTACTGCTGGGCAGGACACATCGCTGTGTGTGACGCTGTGTGACAGGGTGACAGTGACTGCTGAGATCATTATACAGGTCACTACTGCTGGGCAGGACACATCGCTGTGTGTGACAGGGTGACAGTGACTGCTGAGATCATTATACAGGTGGCTACTGCTGGGCAGGACACATCGCTGTGTGTGACACTGTGTGACAGGGTGACAGTGACTGCTGAGATCATTATACAGGAGGCTACTGCTGGGCAGGACACATCGCTGTGTGTGACGCTGTGTGACAGGGTGACAGTGACTGCTGAGATCATTATACAGGAGGCTACTGCTGGGCAGGACACATCGCTGTGTGTGACACTGTGTGACAGGGTGACAGTGACTGCTGAGATCATTATACAGGTGGCTACTGCTGGGCAGGACACATCGCTGTGTGTGACGCTGTGTGACAGGGTGACAGTGACTGCTGAGATCATTATACAGGTGGCTACTGCTAGGCAGGACACATCGCTGTGTGTGACGCTGTGTGACAGGGTGACAGTGACTGCTGAAATCATTATACAGGTCACTACTGCTGGGCAGGACACATCGCTGTGTGTGACACTGTGTGACAGGGTGACAGTGACTGCTGAGATCATTATACAGGTCACTACTGCTGGGCAGGACACATCGCTGTGTGTGACACTGTGTGACAGGGTGACAGTGACTGCTGAGATCATTATACAGGAGGCTACTGCTGGGCAGGACACATCGCTGTGTGTGACGCTGTGTGACAGGGTGACAGTGACTGCTGAGATCATTATACAGGTCACTACTGCTGGGCAGGACACATCGCTGTGTGTGACGCTGTGTGACAGGGTGACAGTGACTGCTGAGATCGTTATACAGGTGGCTACTGCTGGGCAGGACACATCGCTGTGTGTGACACTGTGTGACAGGGTGACAGTGACTGCTGAGATCATTATACAGGAGGCTACTGCTGGGCAGGACACATCGCTGTGTGTGACAGGGTGACAGTGACTGCTGAGATCATTATACAGGTGGCTACTGCTGGGCAGGACACATCGCTGTGTGTGACACTGTGTGACAGGGTGACAGTGACTGCTGAGATCATTATACAGGAGGCTACTGCTGGGCAGGACACATCGCTGTGTGTGACGCTGTGTGACAGGGTGACAGTGACTGCTGAGATCATTATACAGGTGGCTACTGCTGGGCAGGACACATCGCTGTGTGTGACACTGTGTGACAGGGTGACAGTGACTGCTGAGATCATTATACAGGTGACTACTGCTGGGCAGGACACATCGCTGTGTGTGACGCTGTGTGACAGGGTGACAGTGACTGCTGAGATCATTATACAGGTCACTACTGCTGGGCAGGACACATCGCTGTGTGTGACGCTGTGTGACAGGATCACAGTGACTGCTGAGAT
The DNA here is from genome assembly GCF_048569485.1 of Anomaloglossus baeobatrachus. Classification (NCBI taxonomy): domain Eukaryota; kingdom Metazoa; phylum Chordata; class Amphibia; order Anura; family Aromobatidae; genus Anomaloglossus; species Anomaloglossus baeobatrachus. The sequence continues at coordinate 973,049,051 of NC_134353.1, forward strand.
CATTATACAGGTGACTACTGCTGGGCAGGACACATCGCTGTGTGTGACGCTGTGTGACAGGGTGACAGTGACTGCTGAGATCATTATACAGGAGGCTACTGCTGGGCAGGACACATCGCTGTGTGTGACGCTGTGTGACAGGGTGACAGTGACTGCTGAGATCATTATACAGGTCACTACTGCTGGGCAGGACACATCGCTGTGTGTGACGCTGTGTGACAGGATCACAGTGACTGCTGAGATCATTATACAGGTGGCTACTGCTGGGCAGGACACATCGCTGTGTGTGACACTGTGTGACAGGGTGACAGTGACTGCTGAGATCATTATACAGGTGGCTACTGCTGGGCAGGAGGCATCGCTGTGTGTGACACTGTGTGACAGGGTGACAGTGACTGCTGAGATCATTATACAGGTGGCTACTGCTGGGCAGGACACATCGCTGTGTGTGACGCTGTGTGACAGGGTGACAGTGACTGCTGAGATCATTATACAGGTCACTACTGCTGGGCAGGACACATCGCTGTGTGTGACACTGTGTGACAGGGTGACAGTGACTGCTGAAATCATTATACAGGTCACTACTGCTGGGCAGGACACATCGCTGTGTGTGACGCTGTGTGACAGGGTGACAGTGACTGCTGAGATCATTATATAGGTCACTACTGCTGGGCAGGACACATCGCTGTGTGTGACGCTGTGTGACAGGGTGACAGTGACTGCTGAGATCATTATACAGGTCACTACTGCTGGGCAGGACACATCGCTGTGTGTGACACTGTGTGACAGGGTGACAGTGACTGCTGAGATCATTATACAGGTCACTACTGCTGGGCAGGACACATCGCTGTGTGTGACACTGTGTGACAGGGTGACAGTGACTGCTGAGATCATTATACAGGAGGCTACTGCTGGGCAGGACACATCGCTGTGTGTGACACTGTGTGACAGGGTGACAGTGACTGCTGAGATCATTATACAGGTCACTACTGCTGGGCAGGACACATCGCTGTGTGTGACGCTGTGTGACAGGGTGACAGTGACTGCTGAGATCATTATACAGGTCACTACTGCTGGGCAGGACACATCGCTGTGTGTGACGCTGTGTGACAGGGTGACAGTGACTGCTGAGATCATTATACAGGTGGCTACTGCTGGGCAGGACACATCGCTGTGTGTGACGCTGTGTGACAGGGTGACAGTGACTGCTGAGATCATTATACAGGTGGCTACTGCTGGGCAGGACACATCGCTGTGTGTGACGCTGTGTGACAGGGTGACAGTGACTGCTGAGATCATTATACAGGTCACTACTGCTGGGCAGGACACATCGCTGTGTGTGACACTGTGTGACAGGGTGACAGTGACTGCTGAGATCATTATACAGGAGGCTACTGCTGGGCAGGACACATCGCTGTGTGTGACGCTGTGTGACAGGGTGACAGTGACTGCTGAGATCATTATACAGGTGGCTACTGCTGGGCAGGACACATCGCTGTGTGTGACGCTGTGTGACAGGGTGACAGTGACTGCTGAGATCATTATACAGGTGGCTACTGCTGGACAGGACACATCGCTGTGTGTGACGCTGTGTGACAGGGTGACAGTGACTGCTGAGATCATTATACAGGAGGCTACTGCTGGGCAGGACACATCGCTGTGTGTGACGCTGTGTGACAGGGTGACAGTGACTGCTGAGATCATTATACAGGAGGCTACTGCTGGGCAGGACACATCGCTGTGTGTGACGCTGTGTGACAGGGTGACAGTGACTGCTGAGATCATTATACAGGTGGCTACTGCTGGGCAGGACACATCGCTGTGTGTGACGCTGTGTGACAGGGTGACAGTGACTGCTGAGATCATTATACAGGAGGCTACTGCTGGGCAGGACACATCGCTGTGTGTGACACTGTGTGACAGGGTGACAGTGACTGCTGAGATCATTATACAGGTGGCTACTGCTGGGCAGGACACATCGCTGTGTGTGACGCTGTGTGACAGGGTGACAGTGACTGCTGAGATCATTATACAGGTCACTACTGCTGGGCAGGACACATCGCTGTGTGTGACGCTGTGTGACAGGGTGACAGTGACTGCTGAGATCATTATACAGGTCACTACTGCTGGGCAGGACACATCGCTGTGTGTGACGCTGTGTGACAGGGTGACAGTGACTGCTGAGATCATTATACAGGTCACTACTGCTGGGCAGGACACATCGCTGTGTGTGACACTGTGTGACAGGGTGACAGTGACTGCTGAGATCATTATACAGGAGGCTACTGCTGGGCAGGACACATCGCTGTGTGTGACGCTGTGTGACAGGGTGACAGTGACTGCTGAGATCATTATACAGGTGGCTACTGCTGGGCAGGACACATCGCTGTGTGTGACGCTGTGTGACAGGGTGACAGTGACTGCTGAGATCATTATACAGGTGGCTACTGCTGGGCAGGACACATCACTGTGTGTGACACTGTGTGACAGGGTGACAGTGACTGCTGAGATCATTATACAGGTCACTACTGCTGGGCAGGACACATCGCTGTGTGTGACACTGTGTGACAGGGTGACAGTGACTGCTGAGATCATTATACAGGAGGCTACTGCTGGACAGGACACATCGCTGTGTGTGACACTGTGTGACAGGGTGACAGTGACTGCTGAGATCATTATACAGGTGGCTGCTGCTGGGCAGGACACATCGCTGTGTGTGACACTGTGTGACAGGGTGACAGTGACTGCTGAGATCATTATACAGGTGGCTACTGCTGGGCAGGACACATCGCTGTGTGACACTGTGTGACAGGGTGACAGTGACTGCTGAGATCATTATACAGGTGGCTACTGCTGGGCAGGACACATCACTGTGTGTGACACTGTGTGACAGGGTGACAGTGACTGCTGAGATCATTATACAGGAGGCTACTGCTGGACAGGACACATCGCTGTGTGTGACGCTGTGTGACAGGGTGACAGTGACTGCTGAGATCATTATACAGGAGGCTACTGCTGGACAGGACACATCGCTGTGTGTGACACTGTGTGACAGGGTGACAGTGACTGCTGAGATCATTATACAGGTGGCTACTGCTGGGCAGGACACATCGCTGTGTGTGACACTGTGTGACAGGGTGACAGTGACTGCTGAGATCATTATACAGGTCACTACTGCTGGGCAGGACACATCGCTGTGTGTGACACTGTGTGACAGGGTGACAGTGACTGCTGAGATCATTATACAGGTCACTACTGCTGGGCAGGACACATCGCTGTGTGTGACACTGTGTGACAGGGTGACAGTGACTGCTGAGATCATTATACAGGTCACTACTGCTGGGCAGGACACATCGCTGTGTGTGACGCTGTGTGACAGGGTGACAGTGACTGCTGAGATCATTATACAGGAGGCTACTGGTGTGCAGGACACATCGCTGTGTGTGACACTGTGTGACAGGGTGACAGTGACTGCTGAGATCATTATACAGGTGGCTACTGCTGGGCAGGACACATCGCTGTGTGTGACGCTGTGTGACAGGGTGACAGTGACTGCTGAGATCATTATACAGGTGGCTACTGCTGGACAGGACACATCGCTGTGTGTGACGCTGTGTGACAGGGTGACAGTGACTGCTGAGATCATTATACAGGAGGCTACTGCTGGGCAGGACACATCGCTGTGTGTGACGCTGTGTGACAGGGTGACAGTGACTGCTGAGATCATTATACAGGAGGCTACTGCTGGGCAGGACACATCGCTGTGTGTGACGCTGTGTGACAGGGTGACAGTGACTGCTGAGATCATTATACAGGTCACTACTGCTGGGCAGGACACATCGCTGTGTGTGACGCTGTGTGACAGGGTGACAGTGACTGCTGAGATCATTATACAGGTGGCTACTGCTGGGCAGGACACATCGCTGTGTGTGACGCTGTGTGACAGGGTGACAGTGACTGCTGAGATCATTATACAGGAGGCTACTGCTGGGCAGGACACATCGCTGTGTGTGACACTGTGTGACAGGGTGACAGTGACTGCTGAGATCATTATACAGGTGGCTGCTGCTGGGCAGGACACATCGCTGTGTGTGACGCTGTGTGACAGGGTGACAGTGACTGCTGAGATCATTATACAGGAGGCTACTGCTGGGCAGGACACATCGCTGTGTGTGACGCTGTGTGACAGGGTGACAGTGACTGCTGAGATCATTATACAGGTGGCTACTGCTGGGCAGGACACATCGCTGTGTGTGACGCTGTGTGACAGGGTGACAGTGACTGCTGAGATCATTATACAGGTCACTACTGCTGGGCAGGACACATCGCTGTGTGTGACGCTGTGTGACAGGGTGACAGTGACTGCTGAGATCATTATACAGGTCACTACTGCTGGGCAGGACACATCGCTGTGTGTGACGCTGTGTGACAGGGTGACAGTGACTGCTGAGATCATTATACAGGTCACTACTGCTGGGCAGGACACATCGCTGTGTGTGACACTGTGTGACAGGGTGACAGTGACTGCTGAGATCATTATACAGGAGGCTACTGCTGGGCAGGACACATCGCTGTGTGTGACGCTGTGTGACAGGGTGACAGTGACTGCTGAGATCATTATACAGGTGGCTACTGCTGGGCAGGACACATCGCTGTGTGTGACGCTGTGTGACAGGGTGACAGTGACTGCTGAGATCATTATACAGGTGGCTACTGCTGGACAGGACACATCGCTGTGTGTGACACTGTGTGACAGGGTGACAGTGACTGCTGAGATCATTATACAGGTGGCTACTGCTGGGCAGGACACATCGCTGTGTGTGACACTGTGTGACAGGGTGACAGTGACTGCTGAGATCATTATACAGGAGGCTACTGCTGGGCAGGACACATCGCTGTGTGTGTCGCTGTGTGACAGGGTGACAGTGACTGCTGAGATCATTATACAGGTCACTACTGCTGGGCAGGACACATCGCTGTGTGTGACACTGTGTGACAGGGTGACAGTGACTGCTGAGATCATTATACAGGTCACTACTGCTGGGCAGGACACATCGCTGTGTGTGACACTGTGTGACAGGGTGACAGTGACTGCTGAGATCATTATACAGGTCACTACTGCTGGGCAGGACACATCGCTGTGTGTGACGCTGTGTGACAGGGTGACAGTGACTGCTGAGATCATTATACAGGAGGCTACTGGTGTGCAGGACACATCGCTGTGTGTGACACTGTGTGACAGGGTGACAGTGACTGCTGAGATCATTATACAGGTGGCTACTGCTGGGCAGGACACATCGCTGTGTGTGACGCTGTGTGACAGGGTGACAGTGACTGCTGAGATCATTATACAGGTCACTACTGCTGGGCAGGACACATCGCTGTGTGTGACACTGTGTGACAGGGTGACAGTGACTGCTGAGATCGTTATACAGGTGGCTGCTGCTGGGCAGGACACATCGCTGTGTGTGACACTGTGTGACAGGGTGACAGTGACTGCTGAGATCGTTATACAGGTGGCTACTGCTGGGCAGAACACATCGCTGTGTGTGACACTGTGTGACAGGGTGACAGTGACTGCTGAGATCATTATACAGGTCACTACTGCTGGGCAGGACACATCGCTGTGTGTGACACTGTGTGACAGGGTGACAGTGACTGCTGAGATCGTTATACAGGTGGCTGCTGCTGGGCAGGACACATCGCTGTGTGTGACACTGTGTGACAGGGTGACAGTGACTGCTGAGATCATTATACAGGTGGCTACTGCTGGGCAGGACACATCGCTGTGTGTGACGCTGTGTGACAGGATGACAGTGACTGCTGAGATCATTATACAGGTCACTACTGCTGGGCAGGACACATCGCTGTGTGTAACGCTGTGTGACAGGGTGACAGTGACTGCTGAGATCATTATACAGGTGGCTACTGCTGGGCAGGACACATCGCTGTGTGTGACGCTGTGTGACAGGGTGACAGTGACTGCTGAGATCATTATACAGGAGGCTACTGCTGGGCAGGACACATCGCTGTGTGTGACGCTGTGTGACAGGGTGACAGTGACTGCTGAGATCATTATACAGGTCACTACTGCTGGGCAGGACACATCGCTGTGTGTGACACTGTGTGACAGGGTGACAGTGACTGCTGAGATCATTATACAGGTGGCTACTGCTGGGCAGGACACATCGCTGTGTGTGACGCTGTGTGACAGGGTGACAGTGACTGCTGAGATCATTATACAGGTCACTACTGCTGGGCAGGACACATCGCTGTGTGTGACACTGTGTGACAGGGTGACAGTGACTGCTGAGATCATTATACAGGTCACTACTGCTGGGCAGGACACATCGCTGTGTGTGACACTGTGTGACAGGGTGACAGTGACTGCTGAGATCATTATACAGGTCACTACTGCTGGGCAGGACACATCGCTGTGTGTGACACTGTGTGACAGGGTGACAGTGACTGGTGAGATCATTATACAGGTGGCTACTGCTGGGCAGGACACATCGCTGTGTGTGACACTGTGTGACAGGGTGACAGTGACTGCTGAGATCATTATACAGGTGGCTACTGCTGGGCAGGACACCGCTGTGTGTGACGCTGTGTGACAGGGTGACAGTGACTGCTGAGATCATTATACAGGTGGCTACTGCTGGGCAGGACACATCGCTGTGTGTGACACTGTGTGACAGGGTGACAGTGACTGCTGAGATCATTATACAGGAGGCTACTGCTGGGCAGGACACATCGCTGTGTGTGACACTGTGTGACAGGGTGACAGTGACTGCTGAGATCATTATACAGGTGGCTACTGCTGGGCAGGACACATCGCTGTGTGTGACACTGTGTGACAGGGTGACAGTGACTGCTGAGATCATTATACAGGTGGCTACTGCTGGGCAGGACACATCGCTGTGTGTGACACTGTGTGACAGGGTGACAGTGACTGCTGAGATCATTATACAGGTGGCTACTGCTGGGCAGGACACATCGCTGTGTGTGACACTGTGTGACAGGGTGACAGTGACTGCTGAGATCATTATACAGGTGGCTACTGCTGGGCAGGACACATCGCTGTGTGTGACACTGTGTGACAGGGTGACAGTGACTGCTGAGATCATTATACAGGTCACTACTGCTGGGCAGGACACATCGCTGTGTGTGACGCTGTGTGACAGGGTGACAGTGACTGCTGAGATCATTATACAGGTCACTACTGCTGGGCAGGACACATCGCTGTGTGTGACGCTGTGTGACGGGGTGACAGTGACTGCTGAGATCATTATACAGGTCACTACTGCTGGGCAGGACACATCGCTGTGTGTGACGCTGTGTGACAGGGTGACAGTGACTGCTGAGATCATTATACAGGTGGCTACTGCTGGGCAGGACACATCGCTGTGTGTGACGCTGTGTGACAGGGTGACAGTGACTGCTGAGATCGTTATACAGGTGGCTACTGCTGGGCAGGACACATCGCTGTGTGTGACACTGTGTGACAGGGTGACAGTGACTGCTGCGATCATTATACAGGTGGCTACTGCTGGGCAGGACACATCGCTGTGTGTGACGCTGTGTGACAGGGTGACAGTGACTGCTGAGATCATTATACAGGTGGCTACTGCTGGGCAGGGACACATCGCTGTGTGTGACGCTGTGTGACAGGGTGACAGTGACTGCTGAGATCATTATACAGGTCACTACTGCTGGGCAGGACACATCGCTGTGTGTGACGCTGTGTGACAGGGTGACAGTGACTGCTGAGATCGTTATACAGGTGGCTACTGCTGGGCAGGGCACATCGCTGTGTGTGACACTGTGTGACAGGGTGACAGTGACTGCTGAGATCATTATACAGGTGGCTACTGCTGGGCAGGACACATCGCTGTGTGTGACGCTGTGTGACAGGGTGACAGTAACTGCTGAGATCATTATACAGGTGGCTACTGCTGGGCAGGACACATCGCTGTGTGTGACGCTGTGTGACAGGGTGACAGTGACTGCTGAGATCATTATACAGGTCACTACTGCTGGGCAGGGCACATCGCTGTGTGTGACACTGTGTGACAGGGTGACAGTGACTGCTGAGATCATTATACAGGTGGCTACTGCTGGGCAGGACACATCGCTGTGTGTGACGCTGTGTGACAGGGTGACAGTGACTGCTGAGATCATTATACAGGTGGCTACTGCTGGGCAGGACACATCGCTGTGTGTGACACTGTGTGACAGGGTGACAGTGACTGCTGAAATCATTATACAGGTCACTACTGCTGGGCAGGACACATCGCTGTGTGTGACACTGTGTAACAGGGTGACAGTGACTGCTGAGATCATTATACAGGTGGCTACTGCTGGGCAGGACACATCGCTGTGTGTGACGCTGTGTGACAGGGTGACAGTGACTGCTGAGATCATTATACAGGTGGCTACTGCTGGGCAGGACACATCGCTGTGTGTGACACTGTGTGACAGGGTGACAGTGACTGCTGAGATCATTATACAGGTGGCTACTGCTGGGCAGGACACATCGCTGTGTGTGACGCTGTGTGACAGGGTGACAGTGACTGCTGAGATCATTATACAGGTGGCTACTGCTGGGCAGGACACATCGCTGTGTGTGACACTGTGTGACAGGGTGACAGTGACTGCTGAGATCATTATACAGGTCACTACTGCTGGGCAGGACACATCGCTGTGTGTGACGCTGTGTGACAGGGTGACAGTGACTGCTGAGATCATTATACAGGTGGCTACTGCTGGGCAGGACACATCGCTGTGTGTGACGCTGTGTGACAGGGTGACAGTGACTGCTGAGATCATTATACAGGTCACTACTGCTGGGCAGGACACATCGCTGTGTGTGACACTGTGTGACAGGGTGACAGTGACTGCTGAGATCGTTATACAGGTCACTACTGCTGGGCAGGACACATCGCTGTGTGTGACGCTGTGTGACAGGGTGACAGTGACTGCTGAGATCATTATACAGGTGGCTACTGCTGGGCAGGACACATCGCTGTGTGTGACGCTGTGTGACAGGGTGACAGTGACTGCTGAGATCATTATACAGGTCACTACTGCTGGGCAGGACACATCGCTGTGTGTGACACTGTGTGACAGGGTGACAGTGACTGCTGAGATCATTATACAGGTCACTACTGCTGGGCAGGACACATCGCTGTGTGTGACACTGTGTGACAGGGTGACAGTGACTGCTGAGATCATTATACAGGTCACTACTGCTGGGCAGGACACATCGCTGTGTGTGACACTGTGTGACAGGGTGACAGTGACTGCTGAGATCATTATACAGGTGGCTACTGCTGGGCAGGACACATCGCTGTGTGTGACGCTGTGTGACAGGGTGACAGTGACTGCTGAGATCATTATACAGGTGGCTACTGCTGGGCAGGACACATCGCTGTGTGTGACGCTGTGTGACAGGGTGACAGTGACTGCTGAGATCATTATACAGGTGGTTACTGCTGGGCAGGACACATCGCTGTGTGTGACACTGTGTGACAGGGTGACAGTGACTGCTGAGATCATTATACAGGAGGCTACTGCTGGGCAGGACACATCGCTGTGTGTGACACTGTGTGACAGGGTGACAGTGACTGCTGAGATCATTATACAGGTCACTACTGCTGGGCAGGACACATCGCTGTGTGTGACGCTGTGTGACAGGGTGACAGTGATTGCTGAGATCATTATACAGGTCACTACTGCTGGGCAGGACACATCGCTGTGTGTGTCGCTGTGTGACAGGGTGACAGTGACTGCTGAGATCATTATACAGGTGGCTACTGCTGGGCAGGACACATCGCTGTGTGTGACACTGTGTGACAGGGTGACAGTGACTGCTGAGATCATTATACAGGTCACTACTGCTGGGCAGGACACATCGCTGTGTGTGACGCTGTGTGACAGGGTGACAGTGACTGCTGAGATCGTTATACAGGTGGCTACTGCTGGGCAGGACACATCGCTGTGTGTGACGCTGTGTGACAGGGTGACAGTGACTGCTGAGATCATTATACAGGTGGCTACTGCTGGGCAGGACACATCGCTGTGTGTGACGCTGTGTGACAGGGTGACAGTGACTGCTGAGATCATTATACAGGAGGCTACTGCTGGGCAGGACACATCGCTGTGTGTGACACTGTGTGACAGGGTGACAGTGACTGCTGAGATCATTATACAGGTCACTACTGCTGGGCAGGACACATCGCTGTGTGTGACACTGTGTGACAGGGTGACAGTGACTGCTGAGATCATTATACAGGTGGCTACTGCTGGGCAGGACACATCGCTGTGTGTGACACTGTGTGACAGGGTGACAGTGACTGCTGAGATCGTTATACAGGTGGCTACTGCTGGGCAGGACACATCGCTGTGTGTGACGCTGTGTGACAGGGTGACAGTGACTGCTGAGATCATTATACAGGTCACTACTGCTGGGCAGGACACATCGCTGTGTGTGACGCTGTGTGACAGGGTGACAGTGACTGCTGAGATCATTATACAGGTGGCTACTGCTGGGCAGGACACATCGCTGTGTGTGACACTGTGTGACAGGGTGACAGTGACTGCTGAGATCATTATACAGGTGGCTACTGCTGGGCAGGACACATCGCTGTGTGTGACGCTGTGTGACAGGGTGACAGTGACTGCTGAGATCATTATACAGGTCACTACTGCTGGGCAGGACACATCGCTGTGTGTGACACTGTGTGACAGGGTGACAGTGACTGCTGAGATCATTATACAGGTCACTACTGCTGGGCAGGACACATCGCTGTGTGTGACACTGTGTGACAGGGTGACAGTGACTGCTGAGATCGTTATACAGGTGGCTACTGCTGGGCAGAACACATCGCTGTGTGTGACGCTGTGTGACAGGGTGACAGTGACTGCTGAGATCATTATACAGGTGGCTACTGCTGGGCAGGACACATCGCTGTGTGTGACATTGTGTGACAGGGTGACAGTGACGGCTGAGATCATTATACAGTTGGCTACTGCTGGGCAGGACACATCGCTGTGTGTGACATTGTGTGACAGGGTGACAGTGACTGCTGAGATCATTATACAGGAGGCTACTGCTGGGCAGGACACATCGCTGTGTGTGACGCTGTGTGACAGGGTGACAGTGACTGCTGAGATCATTATACAGGAGGCTACTGCTGGGCAGGACACATCGCTGTGTGTGACGCTGTGTGACAGGGTGACAGTGACTGCTGAGATCATTATACAGGTGGCTACTGCTGGGCAGGACACATCGCTGTGTGTGACGCTGTGTGACAGGGTGACAGTGACTGCTGAGATCATTATACAGGTCACTACTGCTGGGCAGGACACATCGCTGTGTGTGACGCTGTGTGACAGGGTGACAGTGACTGCTGAGATCATTATACAGGTCACTACTGCTGGGCAGGACACATCGCTGTGTGTGACACTGTGTGACAGGGTGACAGTGACTGCTGAGATCATTATACAGGTGGCTACTGCTGGGCAGGACACATCGCTGTGTGTGACGCTGTGTGACAGGGTGACAGTGACTGCTGAGATCATTATACAGGAGGCTACTGCTAGGCAGGACACATCGCTGTGTGTGACGCTGTGTGACAGGGTGACAGTGACTGCTGAGATCATTATACAGGTGGCTACTGCTGGGCAGGACACATCGCTGTGTGTGACACTGTGTGACAGGGTGACAGTGACTGCTGAGATCATTATACAGGTGGCTACTGCTGGGCAGGACACATCGCTGTGTGTGACACTGTGTGACAGGGTGACAGTGACTGCTGAGATCATTATACAGGTCACTACTGCTGGGCAGGACACATCGCTGTGTGTGACGCTGTGTGACAGGGTGACAGTGACTGCTGAGATCGTTATACAGGTGGCTACTGCTGGGCAGGACACATCGCTGTGTGTGACACTGTGTGACAGGGTGACAGTGACTGCTGAGATCATTATACAGGTGGCTACTGCTGGGCAGGACACATCGCTGTGTGTGACGCTGTGTGACAGGGTGACAGTGACTGCTGAGATCATTATACAGGTGGCTACTGCTGGGCAGGACACATCGCTGTGTGTGACACTGTGTGACAGGGTGACAGTGACTGCTGAGATCATTATACAGGTGGCTACTGCTGGGCAGGACACATCGCTGTGTGTGACACTGTGTGACAGGGTGACAGTGACTGCTGAGATCATTATACAGGTGGCTACTGCTGGGCAGGACACATCGCTGTGTGTGACGCTGTGTGACAGGGTGACAGTGACTGCTGAGATCATTATACAGGTGGCTACTGCTGGGCAGGACACATCGCTGTGTGTGACACTGTGTGACAGGGTGACAGTGACTGCTGAGATCATTATACAGGTGGCTACTGCTGGGCAGGACACATCGCTGTGTGTGACGCTGTGTGACAGGGTGACAGTGACTGCTGAGATCATTATACAGGTCACTACTGCTGGGCAGGACACATCGCTGTGTGTGACGCTGTGTGACAGGGTGACAGTGACTGCTGAGATCATTATACAGGTGGCTACTGCTGGGCAGGACACATCGCTGTGTGTGACACTGTGTGACAGGGTGACAGTGACTGCTGAGATCATTATACAGGTGGCTACTGCTGGGCAGGACACATCGCTGTGTGTGACACTGTGTGTGACAGGGTGACAGTGACTGCTGAGATCATTATACAGGTCACTACTGCTGGGCAGGACACATCGCTGTGTGTGACGCTGTGTGACAGGGTGACAGTGACTGCTGAGATCATTATACAGGTCACTACTGCTGGGCAGGACACATCGCTGTGTGTGACGCTGTGTGACAGGGTGACAGTGACTGCTGAGATCATTATACAGGAGGCTACTGCTGGGCAGGACACATCGCTGTGTGTGACACTGTGTGACAGGGTGACAGTGACTGCTGAGATCATTATACAGGAGGCTACTGCTGGGCAGGACACATCGCTGTGTGTGACACTGTGTGACAGGGTGACAGTGACTGCTGAGATCATTATACAGGTGGCTACTGCTGGGCAGGACACATCGCTGTGTGTGACACTGTGTGACAGGGTGACAGTGACTGCTGAGATCGTTATACAGGTGGCTACTGCTGGGCAGGACACATCGCTGTGTGTGACACTGTGTGACAGGGTGACAGTGACTGCTGAGATCATTATACAGGTGGCTACTGCTGGGCAGGACACATCGCTGTGTGTGACGCTGTGTGACAGGGTGACAGTGACTGCTGAGATCATTATACAGGTCACTACTGCTGGGCAGGACACATCGCTGTGTGTGACGCTGTGTGACAGGGTGACAGTGACTGCTGAGATCATTATACAGGTCACTACTGCTGGGCAGGACACATCGCTGTGTGTGACGCTGTGTGACAGGGTGACAGTGACTGCTGAGATCATTATACAGGAGGCTACTGCTGGGCAGGACACATCGCTGTGTGTGACACTGTGTGACAGGGTGACAGTGACTGCTGAGATCATTATACAGGAGGCTACTGCTGGGCAGGACACATCGCTGTGTGTGACACTGTGTGACAGGGTGACAGTGACTGCTGAGATCATTATACAGGTGGCTACTGCTGGGCAGGACACATCGCTGTGTGTGACACTGTGTGACAGGGTGACAGTGACTGCTGAGATCGTTATACAGGTGGCTACTGCTGGGCAGGACACATCGCTGTGTGTGACGCTGTGTGACAGGGTGACAGTGACTGCTGAGATCATTATACAGGTCACTACTGCTGGGCAGGACACATCGCTGTGTGTGACGCTGTGTGACAGGGTGACAGTGACTGCTGAGATCATTATACAGGTCACTACTGCTGGGCAGGACACATCGCTGTGTGTGACACTGTGTGACAGGGTGACAGTGACTGCTGAGATCATTATACAGGTCACTACTGCTGGGCAGGACACATCGCTGTGTGTGACACTGTGTGACAGGGTGACAGTGACTGCTGAGATCATTATACAGGTGGCTACTGCTGGGCAGGACACATCGCTGTGTGTGACACTGTGTGACAGGGTGACAGTGACTGCTGAGATCGTTATACAGGTGGCTACTGCTGGGCAGGACACATCGCTGTGTGTGACGCTGTGTGACAGGGTGACAGTGACTGCTGAGATCATTATACAGGTCACTACTGCTGGGCAGGACACATCGCTGTGTGTGACGCTGTGTGACAGGGTGACAGTGACTGCTGAGATCATTATACAGGTGGCTACTGCTGGGCAGGACACATCGCTGTGTGTGACACTGTGTGACAGGGTGACAGTGACTGCTGAGATCATTATACAGGTGGCTACTGCTGGGCAGGACACATCGCTGTGTGTGACGCTGTGTGACAGGGTGACAGTGACTGCTGAGATCATTATACAGGTCACTACTGCTGGGCAGGACACATCGCTGTGTGTGACACTGTGTGACAGGGTGACAGTGACTGCTGAGATCATTATACAGGTCACTACTGCTGGGCAGGACACATCGCTGTGTGTGACACTGTGTGACAGGGTGACAGTGACTGCTGAGATCGTTATACAGGTGGCTACTGCTGGGCAGAACACATCGCTGTGTGTGACGCTGTGTGACAGGGTGACAGTGACTGCTGAGATCATTATACAGGTGGCTACTGCTGGGCAGGACACATCGCTGTGTGTGACATTGTGTGACAGGGTGACAGTGACGGCTGAGATCATTATACAGTTGGCTACTGCTGGGCAGGACACATCGCTGTGTGTGACATTGTGTGACAGGGTGACAGTGACTGCTGAGATCATTATACAGGAGGCTACTGCTGGGCAGGACACATCGCTGTGTGTGACGCTGTGTGACAGGGTGACAGTGACTGCTGAGATCATTATACAGGTGGCTACTGCTGGGCAGGACACATCGCTGTGTGTGACGCTGTGTGACAGGGTGACAGTGACTGCTGAGATCATTATACAGGTCACTACTGCTGGGCAGGACACATCGCTGTGTGTGACGCTGTGTGACAGGGTGACAGTGACTGCTGAGATCATTATACAGGTGGCTACTGCTGGGCAGGACACATCGCTGTGTGTGACACTGTGTGACAGGGTGACAGTGACTGCTGAGATCATTATACAGGTGGCTACTGCTGGGCAGGACACATCGCTGTGTGTGACACTGTGTGACAGGGTGACAGTGACTGCTGAGATCATTATACAGGTCACTACTGCTGGGCAGGACACATCGCTGTGTGTGACGCTGTGTGACAGGGTGACAGTGACTGCTGAGATCGTTATACAGGTGGCTACTGCTGGGCAGGACACATCGCTGTGTGTGACACTGTGTGACAGGGTGACAGTGACTGCTGAGATCATTATACAGGTGGCTACTGCTGGGCAGGACACATCGCTGTGTGTGACGCTGTGTGACAGGGTGACAGTGACTGCTGAGATCATTATACAGGTGGCTACTGCTGGGCAGGACACATCGCTGTGTGTGACACTGTGTGACAGGGTGACAGTGACTGCTGAGATCATTATACAGGTGGCTACTGCTGGGCAGGACACATCGCTGTGTGTGACGCTGTGTGACAGGGTGACAGTGACTGCTGAGATCATTATACAGGTGGCTACTGCTGGGCAGGACACATCGCTGTGTGTGACACTGTGTGACAGGGTGACAGTGACTGCTGAGATCATTATACAGGTGGCTACTGCTGGGCAGGACACATCGCTGTGTGTGACGCTGTGTGACAGGGTGACAGTGACTGCTGAGATCATTATACAGGTGGCTACTGCTGGGCAGGACACATCGCTGTGTGTGACACTGTGTGACAGGGTGACAGTGACTGCTGAGATCATTATACAGGTGGCTACTGCTGGGCAGGACACATCGCTGTGTGTGACGCTGTGTGACAGGGTGACAGTGACTGCTGAGATCATTATACAGGTCACTACTGCTGGGCAGGACACATCGCTGTGTGTGACGCTGTGTGACAGGGTGACAGTGACTGCTGAGATCATTATACAGGTGGCTACTGCTGGGCAGGACACATCGCTGTGTGTGACACTGTGTGACAGGGTGACAGTGACTGCTGAGATCATTATACAGGTGGCTACTGCTGGGCAGGACACATCGCTGTGTGTGACGCTGTGTGTGACAGGGTGACAGTGACTGCTGAGATCATTATACAGGTCACTACTGCTGGGCAGGACACATCGCTGTGTGTGACGCTGTGTGACAGGGTGACAGTGACTGCTGAGATCATTATACAGGTCACTACTGCTGGGCAGGACACATCGCTGTGTGTGACGCTGTGTGACAGGGTGACAGTGACTGCTGAGATCATTATACAGGTGGCTACTGCTGGGCAGGACACATCGCTGTGTGTATATACTATGGGGAGATAAGGTATGCACACCAGTGACTATGGAAGGGGAATACATGGAATAGCAGAAACTGCTGTGTGAATACAGACATGAAAAATTCAATAGCTATTTGTTAGAATGAAATGTGAAAAATGGAACCTGCATTACTGCCATGAATAAATGAATAAAGATAAATTTAGCTACTGAATTGATCAATGCAGAAGAGCCCCAACACTACGCCAAAGTATTTCTCTACGTTGGGGTCCCTAGCTTGTGTGTGTCCTCTCATGCAGTTAAAAAACTTACCGTGTATGGGACGCTGAGACCCAGGCTATATATGCGTATAATGTGGATTGGCAATAGGTGTGTATGGGGAGGGTTCACAAACGAAAAACTACTAACATAAATGTTAGTAGTTTTTCGTTTGTGAACCCTCCCCATACACACCTATTGCCAATCCACATTATACGCATATATAGCCTGGGTCTCAGCGTCCCATACACGGTAAGTTTTTTAACTGCATGAGAGGACACACACAAGCTAGGGACCCCAACGTAGAGAAATACTTTGGCGTAGTGTTGGGGCTCTTCTGCATTGATCAATTCAGTAGCTAAATTTCTCTTTATTCATATATTCATGGCAGTAATGCAGGTTCCATTTTTCACATTTCATTCTAACAAATAGCTATTGAATTTTTCATGTCTGTATTCACACAGCAGTTTCTGCTATTCCATGTATTCCCCTTCCATAGTCACTGGTGTGCATACCTTATCTCCCCATAGTGATGCTTTTTAGTTTTTTTGCACCCAGTTCAGACATAGAATGGAGTTCCAAACGTTATTCCTTAATGTTAGTAGTTTTTCGTTTGTGAACCCTCCCCATACACACCTATTGCCAATCCACATTATACGCATATATAGCCTGGGTCTCAGCGTCCCATACACGGTAAGTTTTTTAACTGCATGAGAGGACACACACAAGCTAGGGACCCCAACGTAGAGAAATACTTTGGCGTAGTGTTGGGGCTCTTCTGCATTGATCAATTCAGTAGCTAAATTTCTCTTTATTCATTTATTCATGGCAGTAATGCAGGTTCCATTTTTCACATTTCATTCTAACAAATAGCTATTGAATTTTTCATGTCTGTATTCACACAGCAGTTTCTGCTATTCCATGTATTCCCCTTCCATAGTCACTGGTGTGCATACCTTATCTCCCCATAGTGATGCTTTTTAGGTTTTTTGCACCCAGTTCAGACATAGAATGGAGTTCCAAACGTTATTCCTTAATGTTAGTAGTTTTTCGTTTGTGAACCCTCCCCATACACACCTATTGCCAATCCACATTATACGCATATATAGCCTGGGTCTCAGCGTCCCATACACGGTAAGTTTTTTAACTGCATGAGAGGACACACACAAGCTAGGGACCCCAACGTAGAGAAATACTTTGGCGTAGTGTTGGGGCTCTTCTGCATTGATCAATTCAGTAGCTAAATTTCTCTTTATTCATTTATTCATGGCAGTAATGCAGGTTCCATTTTTCACATTTCATTCTAACAAATAGCTATTGAATTTTTCATGTCTGTATTCACACAGCAGTTTCTGCTATTCCATGTATTCCCCTTCCATAGTCACTGGTGTGCATACCTTATCTCCCCATAGTGATGCTTTTTAGGTTTTTTGCACCCAGTTCAGACATAGAATGGAGTTCCAAACGTTATTCCTTAATGTTAGTAGTTTTTCGTTTGTGAACCCTCCCCATACACACCTATTGCCAATCCACATTATACGCATATATAGCCTGGGTCTCAGCGTCCCATACACGGTAAGTTTTTTAACTGCATGAGAGGACACACACAAGCTAGGGACCCCAACGTAGAGAAATACTTTGGCGTAGTGTTGGGGCTCTTCTGCATTGATCAATTCAGTAGCTAAATTTCTCTTTATTCATTTATTCATGGCAGTAATGCAGGTTCCATTTTTCACATTTCATTCTAACAAATAGCTATTGAATTTTTCATGTCTGTATTCACACAGCAGTTTCTGCTATTCCATGTATTCCCCTTCCATAGTCACTGGTGTGCATACCTTATCTCCCCATAGTGATGCTTTTTAGGTTATTTGCACCCAGTTCAGACATAGAATGGAGTTCCAAACGTTATTCCTTAACATCGCTGTGTGTGACGCTGTGTGACAGGGTGACAGTGACTGCTGAGATCATTATACAGGTGGCTACTGCTGGGCAGGACACATCGCTGTGTGTGACGCTGTGTGACAGGGTGACAGTGACTGCTGAGATCATTATACAGGTGGCTACTGCTGGGCAGGACACATCGCTGTGTGTGACACTGTGTGACAGGGTGACAGTGACTGCTGAGATCATTATACAGGTCACTACTGCTGGGCAGGACACATCGCTGTGTGTGACGCTGTGTGACAGGGTGACAGTGACTGCTGAGATCATTGTGTCGCGCCAGGGGTTAAGGAGATACCCAGAACCGGGCCAAGGGGTTGCTTCTGGAAAGGGGATCACGGTGTCGTGACCCGGTCCGTGCTCCCTGGTTCCACAATAAAAAGGGGGGTTATGTTCGTGACGCCACCCGTGGAATGTGATCAGAAATGACCACCGCTGCTGCAGAACCTCCGGGGTGATGGAAGGCAGCTTGAGATGGGACGGCTCCCCACGGGTAGAGCCTTTTCCCCGGGGCAGTGTGTTAGTCTATGGGGG
Organism: Anomaloglossus baeobatrachus; assembly: GCF_048569485.1. NCBI lineage: Eukaryota > Metazoa > Chordata > Amphibia > Anura > Aromobatidae > Anomaloglossus > Anomaloglossus baeobatrachus. The sequence goes on from NC_134353.1 coordinate 973,068,166, forward strand.
GAGTGCAGGACACGAGCACAATAAACAGGCAGACTCACGGTTTTGCAGTTTCTTTGTCCTTTACTGTAGATGGCATTCAGCAGAGTACTGTCCACGGAGTCTGTGAGGGGTTCAGGGCTTCTCCCACCCAGCCGGGCCGTTTTGGCTTCCTTGCCTGCACTGTGTGTCTGTGGCCCCGCTGCTGAGTGAACTATGCAGCTGGCTCTGCTCTGCTCTGCTCCTAGGTACCGACCTGACAGGCAACTCGAGTCCTTACTAGTATGTTCCTGAACTCTGCGCTTGTTGCTTGTGTCTGTGGTACAGGTGAAAGATCTGGAATCTTCACTTCTCTGGTAGTAACTGTGCAGTATGTAACCTGCAGTCTCGGATCCAGCATCCGTTCTGTGTGCTCCACTGGGATGAACTCAGCAATGCTCTGCCTCCCAGGAATGTTCCTCTGTGTACGCTTTCTCCTTTCCTCAGACCCTCAGCTAGGCCTGGAATTGGTCAGTGGATCCTGAGGTGAGCTAAAGCCAGCTTCCAACCTACAGATCCTGTCTCCTCAGTGCTCTGCACTGAACTTCCAAACTGAAACTACTCCTGACCATTTCCTCCACCCCACCAGAATGTACAGGGAAGCAGCTTGGTCTCCCCCTTCTGGCCAGGAGGTCTTGGTGTTGTGTGTGGGGAGTTAACCCTTTGTGTTGTTACTGTGGCAACCCTGGGGTGCCACATTCCCCCTTAGTGAAAAACAGTACTCCGGGACTGTGAAACAAACAAACAAGTTATCACAACAATTGTACATATACAGAGTCTCAAAAGGAAAAAATACAAAAACCTTAAAGCTCAAAAAGAGTCCAAAATGTTCAAAAATATGTAAGTGGTCATACAGTATAGTCTCTGTAGGTACTGGGCTTTTGGTCTTAACGTTGCAATTAAATAAACATTTCAATCAACCAAACACTTCTTAAAGGTGTCTCTACTCTGGTCGTAAGTGCAGTAGGCCTCACGGCCCTCGGGCCACCAACAATGTGATCAAGTTGTAACTCTCCGTGCTGCCACCTTACACCACTCTTCTCTCACCTTTTCTGTACCATAAACTGTTACGGTTTTTCATATAAACATTATAAACATATGTACATTTTATATGCAATTCCACATTAGTCTTTATATCTTGCTGGTATCTGACCCTGAGTACTACGCTGTGATCTGCGTACTGCTGGTGTACTGGGTGTACTTAGCATAATGGTGTGGGTGGAAGAGTACCTATTTGGTGTTTCTGGTACTTGTGAGGATGGGGTACTGACTGTAGGACTGGCAAGCCCACTGGGACCAGGAATCTGTTCTTCCTCTACGGTTTCAACTTCCAGTTCTTCTTGTCTTGAGACTTCTTGTGGTATGGGTTCTGATTGTGGTTCCACCACTTGAGGGAAGGCGATCATTGGGACTACTACTGCTCCATAGTAATTTGGCCATGTTTTTGGGAAATCTCCTAAGACTGTATGGAATACATCTTCTTCCTTCTTGACAGGTTGTACCTGTATGGGTAAGGTGACTTCTGGTGTTTTCAGGGTTTCAGGACACGGTTTGAGTTGATCTCTTGACACGACAGCTGATGTCCTTCCTTCATCCTTACTGATGAGACACACTTTGGGATTATCCATACTGGATGGTAAGACTGTATATGGGGTGGTTTCCCACTGATTATCCAATTTGTTTGTGCGTCGTTTCCTCTTGAGAACTTGGTCACCAGGTTGCAATGGGGTTGCTAGAGCATGCTGGTTGAAGGTTCTCTCCTGTCTTCCCCTAGCTTGTTGGAGACTTTTCTCTACGCACTCTTGTACTTGGCGATACTGCTGCTGACGTAGGGTATCCCAATTGGATTCTTGAACTTCTGCATCTGGCTTCAGAATTCCCATATCTAAATCAATTGGCAGTTTACCGGGCCTTGCACGCATGAGGTAAGCGGGGGTGCAGTTTGTAGAACTCACCGGGACATGATTGTACAAGTCCACCAAGTCTGGCAATTTCTCTGGCCATTGATTTCTTTCTGACTCTGGTAAGGTCTTCAACAGGTCAATCACAATATGGTTCATCTTCTCACATAAGCCATTTGTTTGGGGATGGTATGCTGTTGTGGGATCTTTTTACAGCCATACATGTTGCAGAATTCTTCGAAAATCTGTGATTCAAAAGCTGGACCTTGATCTGCAAGGACTTGTTCTGGGTAACCATGGGGTCTGCAAAAGTACGTCTGGAATGCTTTAGCTGCTGTTCTAGCTGTAAGGTCTTTCACGGGTACCACCACTAAGAAGCGTGAGTAATGGTCCACGATGGTTAAGGCATAGACATAGCCGGACCGGCTTGGCGACAACTTGACGTGATCTAATGCGACTAGCTCGAGTGGTTGCTTGGTTACTATGGGCTGGAGTGGGGCTCTCTGGTTCTGTTGATCCTTTCTTCTGAGGTTGCACGGTCCGCATTTTCTACACCAATCTTCAATTGATTTTCTCATGCCAACCCAGTAGAATCTTTCTCTTAAGAGCACTTCCAACTTTTTCCAACCAAAATGACCTGCACCGTCGTGGTAAGCTTCCAGAACCATCTTGACGTCTCTCTTGGGCACGATGATCTGCCAGACCAACTCATGTGTTTTTGGATTGGTGTGCCTTCTACAGAGCTTCCCTTGGTACAGGAACAATTTACCTCTCTCTTTCCAGAGATGTTGTGTCTCAGCTGGGGCATTCTGATTAGGGTATGCACCTTGTTGTGTAAGCAGTTCTTTCACTAGCTTCACAGCTGGATCGCTGTCTTGTGTGTCAGCCCATCCGTGGTGTGCTAATGGGTTGAGAGTTGCCTGCTGTTGTTTTTGGTAGACACTCGGTTGATACTGTCCCACCTTAGGACGGTGAAAGGCCGGCAGCTCAATTTCTTCCAGTCCCTCCGTTTCCTCTTCCACGTCCCCCGAGTGTGGCATCCGGGATAAGGCATCTGCATTCCCATTCTTGTGGCCTGCCCTGTACTTGATGACAAAGTTGTAGTTTGACAGTCGGGCTATCCATCGCTGTTCCAGCGCACCTAATTTTGCAGAGTCCAGGTGGGTCAACGGATTGTTGTCAGTAAAGATGGTAAATTCTGCAGCTGCCAGGTAGTGTTTGAAACGCTCTGTTACAGCCCAAACTACTGCCAGTAGTTCTAACTTGAAGGAGCTGTAATTCTCTGGGTTTCTTTCTGTAGGCCGGAGCTTCCTGCTTGCAAAGGCAATAACTTTCTCCTTGCCTTCCTGCTTTTGAGACAATACTGCTCCCAGTCCTACGTTGCTGGCATCCGTGTACAAAATGAAGGGTTGATGGTAATCTGGATATGCCAGGATCTCTTCTCCTGTCAGTGCCCACTTCAACTTCTTAAAGGACTCTTCTCTCTCATCACTCCACTGGAAAGGAGGATTTCGGGCTGCAGACTTCTTTGACTGTCCTACCAGGATGTCTTGTAGGGGAGCTGCTAGCTTCGTGAACCCTTTTATAAATCTTCTATAGTAGCCTACCAGTCCCAGGAATTGCCTCACCTCTTTCACGCTGGTGGGTCTCGGCCAATCTCTGATCACGGTAACTTTTTCAGGATCTGGTGCTACCCCTTCTGAGCTCACAACATGTCCCAGGTACTGTACCCTTGGCTTTAGAAGGTGACACTTGGATGGCTTGATTTTCATGCCGTATCCGGATAAGGCTTCAAACACTTCTGCCAGGTCTTGTAGATGCTGTTCATAGGTCTTGGAGTAGACTATGACATCATCCAGGTACAGGAGGACAGTTTCAAAGTTCTTATGTCCTAGGCAGCACTCCATCAGTCGCTGGAAGGTTCCAGGTGCGTTGCAGAGTCCAAACGGCATACAATTGAACTCACAGAGGCCCATCGGCGTGGTGAATGCTGTCTTCTCCTTATCAGCCTCTGCCACAGGAACTTGCCAATACCCACTAGTCAGATCTAGGGTGGAAAAGTAAGTAGCGGATTTTAATGCAGCCAATGACTCTTCTATCCTAGGTAATGGGTATGCATCCTTGTGTGTAATGCGGTTGATCTGTCGGTAGTCTACACACATCCTCATGGTCCCATCTTTTTTCTTAACTAGCACTAGTGGGGCTGCCCAGGGGCTACAACTGTCTCTTATTACCCCTGCTCCTTTCATTTCTTTGAGCATGTCTTTGGCGCATTGGTAGTGAGCCGGTGGTACTGGTCTATACCTCTCCTTTATGGGTGGATGGTTACCTGTGGGTATAGTGTGCTCTACCCCTTTGATCTGCCCAAAGTCTAATGGGTGTTTGCTGAATATTTGTTCATATTCATTCACTACCCTGTATACTCCATGCTTTTGATGGGATGGTGTAGAATCGGTACCTACATGTAGCTTTTGGCACCAATCCTCCAGCTTTCCCTCTGAGCCATTGTCCTCCGCCTGATTTGACGGCTTCAAGGGCTCAACGGTGGTGATGGCGTTGTTATCAACCGTATATAGCTTAGCCATGGTAGCATACTTAGGTAGGGTGACCTCATCTTCCCCACAATTTAGAAGGCGTATTGGCACTCTCCCCCTGTGTACCTCAACTATTCCTCTGGCCGTCAGTACAGTGGGCCTACTGTCTGAGTACACGGGTTCTACCAGGGCCTGATAGTCTCGCCCTCTGATGCCTATTGCGGCTCTACACCAGACCAGCATTTCTGTTTTGGGAGGAATTACAATAGGTATTGGGTCACTTACCCTTGCACTGCCAATTTCACCTCCTGACATTTCTACCTGCTGCTTCAGCATTAAGGCTTTAATTTCCTTCTGCAGGAGTCTCTGTTGCCCAGGTTTGGCAGTCTCGACGATCTGCTGCAAGACAGTAATTACCTCTGCAAAACAATTTTCAATTACATTCATTCCTAGCAGCATAGTTGGTTCACGTTCTCGTCGGTCAACATCAACAATGATAATACCCTGATTCTGCAATTCTACTCTCCCAATCTTAATGGTCATTTCTCTGAAACCAACCTGTGGTACTAATTCACCATTGCTAGCCCATATATTCAATGCAACATTAGATGGACCACTGCTAACGTCTGAATCAGCCCAGTACCTCTTATAAAGGACATGCGGAATCGATGATATTTGGGAACCAGTGTCCAGCAAGGCGTTAAGCGGAATGCCATCCAGCACGATGGGGATGACTGGACGTCCCCCCACAAACTTGTCGTGCCAGGGTGAAGGACCTTGAGAGTTCATTCCTGGAGGAGCGGCCCGCCTCCCCAGGGGATCCCCATTTAAAGCACATTCACGGGCAAAGTGACCTGGCTCATTGCAACGGCGGCAAATGGGCTGTCCATCCGGCTGGTAGCGGTCGCTGGGTCGTCCTCTTGTCGCTTGGTATCTCCTAGGCCTCATCCATGGGACATCCTCCTTGCTGGTCGCCAGCTCAATCTTGGGTGCAGACTTGGATCCACGCAGCTCCTGGACGATTCTAGCCATGGAAGCAACAGTGTCTGTAAGGGCTTCAAGCTTTTGATGTAGAGCCTCATTAGTGATCGGCTCCAGGTGGTTAGCAGCAGCCGCTGACATGGCCGATGTCACCGGCACTACTGGCTGCTGGGGTGCCGCTGTAAGGTGTTGAACAGAGTCTATATCCTGCGGCTCCTCCACCTGCTGGAGGCGGATGGCTCTATCCTTTAGCTGGGCAAATGTTAGTCCTGGATCCTGGATCACCATCATGCTGAGTTGTCCCCGGTGGGAAGGGGATGAGAGTCCATCCAGGAATTGGTCTATCAGCAGCTTATCTGCTCCGGGGGCTAAGGCAGGTTCTGCTAATTTAAGTGCTCTGAGCGCCTCCTGCAAGTTTAAGGCAAAGTCTCTTGCGCTCTCTCTAGGTTTTTGCTTGCATCCAAAGAACCTCATTTTAGCCCGGCTGCCAGCAGTGGATTCAAAAGCTGCTTTTAGTCCAGCTATTATATGCTCTACAGTGTCTTTTGCATCGTCCAGCCAGGATGTAACCTCCCGCTGGGCATTGCCAGTTAACTGTCCCATAAGCATACCAACACGCTGAGCTTCTGTCAGGGGGTACATGCTGTAGTAGATTTTTAGCTTTCCGATAAAGTCATTAAGTGTGTTGGGCTCACCTGAGTACTGCGGCAGCCACACTGCACCCGGGGTGTACGGCATCAGGAACGGCATGATAGGTGCCGCTGCACCGCCGGGTACAACAGCGTCTCCCTGCTGCGACATCTTTGCGCCCCCTTAGTTAATTTCACCAGTCTTCTTGACAGCAAGCCTGGGACACTTTTCTGCGTTTTCGTTCGGGTCGCAGCACCGAGCGCACCTCCTCTGCAAGCGGTGGGCGGAGTCTTAGTTTAGGCGCGATGTTTTCCCGCGCGTAGCAGGTAATGGCGTGATTAAAGATGGCGCCTGGAAAATTTTACCAATGATGTTTATGGATTTTTCCAGGTATCTTTGCAAAGTTTAAAGTCCGTTCTTTGTTGCAACAATTCACAGTGCAAGTCTTTTATGCGATGCAATAAGTCTTTACAGGCGCACGTCACCCGGGTTGCAGCCGGGTCCAGTCCGCATCCTGTTCGTGACGCCACCCGTGGAATGTGATCAGAAATGACCACCGCTGCTGCAGAACCTCCGGGGTGATGGAAGGCAGCTTGAGATGGGACGGCTCCCCACGGGTAGAGCCTTTTCCCCGGGGCAGTGTGTTAGTCTATGGGGGGAGTGCAGGACACGAGCACAATAAACAGGCAGACTCACGGTTTTGCAGTTTCTTTGTCCTTTACTGTAGATGGCATTCAGCAGAGTACTGTCCACGGAGTCTGTGAGGGGTTCAGGGCTTCTCCCACCCAGCCGGGCCGTTTTGGCTTCCTTGCCTGCACTGTGTGTCTGTGGCCCCGCTGCTGAGTGAACTATGCAGCTGGCTCTGCTCTGCTCTGCTCCTAGGTACCGACCTGACAGGCAACTCGAGTCCTTACTAGTATGTTCCTGAACTCTGCGCTTGTTGCTTGTGTCTGTGGTACAGGTGAAAGATCTGGAATCTTCACTTCTCTGGTAGTAACTGTGCAGTATGTAACCTGCAGTCTCGGATCCAGCATCCGTTCTGTGTGCTCCACTGGGGATGATCTCAGCAATGCTCTGTCTCCCAGGAATGTTCCTCTGTGTACGCTTTCTCCTTTCCTCAGACCCTCAGCTAGGCCTGGAATTGGTCAGTGGATCCTGAGGTGAGCTAAAGCCAGCTTCCAACCTACAGATCCTGTCTCCTCAGTGCTCTGCACTGAACTTCCAAACTGAAACTACTCCTGACCATTTCCTCCACCCCACCAGAATGTACAGGGAAGCAGCTTGGTCTCCCCCTTCTGGCCAGGAGGTCTTGGTGTTGTGTGTGGGGAGTTAACCCTTTGTGTTGTTAGTGTGGCAACCCTGGGGTGCCACAATTATACAGGTGGCTACTGCTGGGCAGGACACATCGCTGTGTGTGACACTGTGTGACAGGGTGACAGTGACTGCTGAGATCATTATACAGGTCACTACTGCTGGGCAGGGCACATCGCTGTGTGTGACGCTGTGTGACAGGGTGACAGTGACTGCTGAGATCATTATACAGGTCACTACTGCTGGGCAGGACACATCGCTGTGTGTGACACTGTGTGACAGGGTGACAGTGACTGCTGAGATCATTATACAGGTGGCTACTGCTGGGCAGGACACATCGCTGTGTGTGACGCTGTGTGACAGGGTGACAGTGACTGCTGAGATCATTATACAGGTGGCTACTGCTGGGCAGGACACATCGCTGTGTGTGACGCTGTGTGACAGGGTGACAGTGACTGCTGAGATCATTATACAGGTCACTACTGCTGGGCAGGGCACATCGCTGTGTGTGACGCTGTGTGACAGGGTGACAGTGACTGCTGAGATCATTATACAGGTCACTACTGCTGGGCAGGACACATCGCTGTGTGTGACGCTGTGTGACAGGGTGACAGTGACTGCTGAGATCATTATACAGGTGGCTACTGCTGGGCAGGACACATCGCTGTGTGTGACACTGTGTGACAGGGTGTCAGTGACTGCTGAGATCATTATACAGGTGGCTACTGCTGGGCAGGACACATCGCTGTGTGTGACACTGTGTGACAGGGTGACAGTGACTGCTGAGATCATTATACAGGTGGCTACTGCTGGGCAGGACACATCGCTGTGTGTGACGCTGTGTGACAGGGTGACAGTGACTGCTGAGATCATTATACAGGTCACTACTGCTGGGCAGGACACATCGCTGTGTGTGACGCTGTGTGACAGGGTGACAGTGACTGCTGAGATCATTATACAGGTGGCTACTGCTGGGCAGGACACATCGCTGTGTGTGACACTGTGTGACAGGGTGTCAGTGACTGCTGAGATCATTATACAGGTGGCTACTGCTGGGCAGGACACATCGCTGTGTGTGACACTGTGTGACAGGGTGACAGTGACTGCTGAGATCATTATACAGGTGGCTACTGCTGGGCAGGACACATCGCTGTGTGTGACGCTGTGTGACAGGGTGACAGTGACTGCTGAGATCATTATACAGGTCACTACTGCTGGGCAGGACACATCGCTGTGTTTGACACTGTGTGACAGGGTGACAGTGACTGCTGAGATCATTATACAGGTGGCTACTGCTGGGCAGGACACATCGCTGTGTGTGACACTGTGACAGGGTGACAGTGACTGCTGAGATCATTATACAGGAGGCTACTGCTGGGCAGGACACATCGCTGTGTGTGACGCTGTGTGACAGGGTGACAGTGACTGCTGAGATCATTATACAGGTGGCTACTGCTGGGCAGGACACATCGCTGTGTGTGACGCTGTGTGACAGGGTGACAGTGACTGCTGAGATCATTATACAGGTGGCTACTGCTGGGCAGGACACATCGCTGTGTGTGACACTGTGTGACAGGGTGACAGTGACTGCTGAGATCATTATACAGGTGGCTACTGCTGGGCAGGACACATCGCTGTGTGTGACACTGTGTGACAGGGTGACAGTGACTGCTGAGATCATTATACAGGTGGCTACTGCTGGGCAGGACACATCGCTGTGTGTGACGCTGTGTGACAGGGTGACAGTGACTGCTGAGATCATTATACAGGTGGCTACTGCTGGGCAGGACACATCGCTGTGTGTGACACTGTGTGACAGGGTGACAGTGACTGCTGAGATCATTATACAGGTGGCTACTGCTGGGCAGGACACATCGCTGTGTGTGACACTGTGTGACAGGGTGACAGTGACTGCTGAGATCATTATACAGGTGGCTACTGCTGGGCAGGACACATCGCTGTGTGTGACGCTGTGTGACAGGGTGACAGTGACTGCTGAGATCATTATACAGGTGGCTACTGCTGGGCAGGACACATCGCTGTGTGTGACACTGTGTGACAGGGTGACAGTGACTGCTGAGATCGTTATACAGGTGGCTACTGCTGGGCAGGACACATCGCTGTGTGTGACACTGTGTGACAGGGTGACAGTGACTGCTGAGATCATTATACAGGTGGCTACTGCTGGGCAGGACACATCGCTGTGTGTGACACTGTGTGACAGGGTGACAGTGACTGCTGAGATCATTATACAGGTGGCTACTGCTGGGCAGGACACATCGCTGTGTGTGACACTGTGTGACAGGGTGACAGTGACTGCTGAGATCATTATACAGGTGGCTACTGCTGGGCAGGACACATCGCTGTGTGTGACACTGTGTGACAGGGTGACAGTGACTGCTGAGATCATTATACAGGTGGCTACTGCTGGGCAGGACACATCGCTGTGTGTGACACTGTGTGACAGGGTGACAGTGACTGCTGAGATCATTATACAGGTGGCTACTGCTGGGCAGGACACATCGCTGTGTGTGACGCTGTGTGACAGGGTGACAGTGACTGCTGAGATCATTATACAGGTGGCTACTGCTGGGCAGGACACATCGCTGTGTGTGACACTGTGTGACAGGGTGACAGTGACTGCTGAGATCATTATACAGGTGGCTACTGCTGAGCAGGACACATCGCTGTGTGTGACGCTGTGTGACAGGGTGACAGTGACTGCTGAGATCATTATACAGGTCACTACTGCTGGGCAGGGCACATCGCTGTGTGTGACACTGTGTGACAGGGTGACAGTGACTGCTGAGATCATTATACAGGTGGCTACTGCTGGGCAGGACACATCGCTGTGTGTGACGCTGTGTGACAGGGTGACAGTGACTGCTGAGATCATTATACAGGTGGCTACTGCTGGGCAGGACACATCGCTGTGTGTGACACTGTGTGACAGGGTGACAGTGACTGCTGAGATCATTATACAGGTCGCTACTGCTGGGCAGGACACATCGCTGTGTGTGACACTGTGTGACAGGGTGACAGTGACTGCTGAGATCATTATACAGGTCACTACTGCTGGGCAGGACACATCGCTGTGTGTGACGCTGTGTGACAGGGTGACAGTGACTGCTGAGATCATTATACAGGTGGCAACTGCTGGGCAGGACACATCGCTGTGTGTGACACTGTGTGACAGGGTGACAGTGACTGCTGAGATCATTATACAGGTCACTACTGCTGGGCAGGGCACATCGCTGTGTGTGACACTGTGTGACAGGGTGACAGTGACTGCTGAGATCATTATACAGGTGGCTACTGCTGGGCAGGACACATCGCTGTGTGTGACGCTGTGTGACAGGGTGACAGTGACTGCTGAGATCATTATACAGGTGGCTACTGCTGGGCAGGACACATCGCTGTGTGTGACACTGTGTGACGGGGTGACAGTGACTGCTGAGATCATTATACAGGTGGCTACTGCTGGGCAGGACACATCGCTGTGTGTGACGCTGTGTGACAGGGTGACAGTGACTGCTGAGATCATTATACAGGTGGCTACTGCTGGGCAGGACACATCGCTGTGTGTGACACTGTGTGACAGGGTGACAGTGACTGCTGAGATCATTATACAGGTCACTACTGCTGGGCAGGACACATCGCTGTGTGTGACACTGTGTGACAGGGTGACAGTGACTGCTGAGATCGTTATACAGGTGGCTACTGCTGGGCAGGACACATCGCTGTGTGTGACACTGTGTGACAGGTGACAGTGACTGCTGAGATCATTATACAGGTGGCTACTGCTGGGCAGGACACATCGCTGTGTGTGACGCTGTGTGACAGGGTGACAGTGACTGCTGAGATCATTATACAGGAGGCTACTGCTGGGCAGGACACATCGCTGTGTGTGACGCTGTGTGACAGGGTGACAGTGACTGCTGAGATCGTTATACAGGTGGCTACTGCTGGGCAGGACACATCGCTGTGTGTGACACTGTGTGACAGGGTGACAGTGACTGCTGAGATCATTATACAGGTGGCTACTGCTGGGCAGGACACATCGCTGTGTGTGACGCTGTGTGACAGGGTGACAGTGACTGCTGAGATCATTATACAGGTGGCTGCTGCTGGGCAGGACACATCGCTGTGTGTGACGCTGTGTGACAGGGTGACAGTGACTGCTGAGATCATTATACAGGTGGCTACTGCTGGGCAGGACACATCGCTGTGTGTGACGCTGTGTGACAGGGTGACAGTGACTGCTGAGATCATTATACAGGTGGCTACTGCTGGGCAGGACACATCGCTGTGTGTGACGCTGTGTGACAGGGTGACAGTGACTGCTGAGATCGTTATACAGGTGGCTACTGCTGGGCAGGACACACCGCTGTGTGTGACACTGTGTGACAGGGTGACAGTGACTGCTGAGATCATTATACAGGTGGCTACTGCTGGGCAGGACACATCGCTGTGTGACGCTGTGTGACAGGGTGACAGTGACTGCTGGGATCATTATACAGGTGGCTACTGCTGGACAGGACACATCGCTGTGTGTGACACTGTGTGACAGGGTGACAGTGACTGCTGAGATCATTATACAGGTGGCTGCTGCTGGGCAGGACACATCGCTGTGTGTGACGCTGTGTGACAGGGTGACAGTGACTGCTGAGATCATTAAACAGGTCACTACTGCTGGGCAGGACACATCGCTGTGTGTGACGGTGTGTGACAGGGTGACAGTGACTGCTGAGATCATTATACAGGTCACTACTGCTGGGCAGGACACATCGCTGTGTGTGACGCTGTGTGACAGGGTGACAGTGACTGCTGAGATCATTATACAGGTGGCTACTGCTGGGCAGGACACATCGCTGTGTGTGACGCTGTGTGACAGGGTGACAGTGACTGCTGAGATCATTATACAGGTGGCTACTGCTGGGCAGGACACATCGCTGTGTGTGACGCTGTGTGACAGGGTGACAGTGACTGCTGAGATCATTATACAGGTCACTACTGCTGGGCAGGGCACATCGCTGTGTGTGACACTGTGTGACAGGGTGACAGTGACTGCTGAGATCATTATACAGGTGGCTACTGCTGGGCAGGACACATCGCTGTGTGTGACGCTGTGTGACAGGGTGACAGTGACTGCTGAGATCATTATACAGGTGGCTACTGCTGGGCAGGACACATCGCTGTGTGTGACACTGTGTGACAGGGTGACAGTGACTGCTGAGATCATTATACAGGTGGCTACTGCTGGGCAGGACACATCGCTGTGTGTGACACTGTGTGACAGGGTGACAGTGACTGCTGAGATCATTATACAGGTGGCTACTGCTGGGCAGGACACATCGCTGTGTGTGACGCTGTGTGACAGGGTGACAGTGACTGCTGAGATCATTATACAGGTGGCTACTGCTGGGCAGGACACATCGCTGTGTGTGACGCTGTGTGACAGGGTGACAGTGACTGCTGAGATCATTATACAGGTGGCTGCTGCTGGGCAGGACACATCGCTGTGTGTGACACTGTGTGACAGGGTGACAGTGACTGCTGAGATCATTATACAGGTGGCTACTGCTGGGCAGGACACATCGCTGTGTGTGACGCTGTGTGACAGGGTGACAGTGACTGCTGAGATCATTATACAGGTCACTACTGCTGGGCAGGACACATCGCTGTGTGTGACACTGTGTAACAGGGTGACAGTGACTGCTGAGATCATTATACAGGTGGCTACTGCTGGGCAGGACACATCGCTGTGTGTGACGCTGTGTGACAGGGTGACAGTGACTGCTGAGATCGTTATACAGGTCACTACTGCTGGGCAGGACACATCGCTGTGTGTGACGCTGTGTGACAGGGTGACAGTGACTGCTGAGATCATTATACAGGTGGCTACTGCTGGGCAGGACACATCGCTGTGTGTGACACTGTGTGACAGGGTGACAGTGACTGCTGAGATCATTATACAGGTGGCTACTGCTGGGCAGGACACATCGCTGTGTGTGACGCTGTGTGACAGGGTGACAGTGACTGCTGAGATCATTATACAGGTGGCTACTGCTGGGCAGGACACATTGCTGTGTGTGACACTGTGTGACAGGGTGACAGTGACTGCTGAGATCATTATACAGGTCACTACTGCTGGGCAGGACACATCGCTGTGTGTGACGCTGTGTGACAGTGACTGCTGAGATCATTATACAGGTCACTACTGCTGGGCAGGACACATCGCTGTGTGTGACACTGTGTGACAGGGTGACAGTGACTGCTGAGATCATTATACAGGTGGCTACTGCTGGGCAGGACACATCGCTGTGTGTGACGCTGTGTGACAGGGTGACAGTGACTGCTGAGATCATTATACAGGTGGCTACTGCTGGGCAGGACACATCGCTGTGTGTGACGCTGTGTGACAGGGTGACAGTGACTGCTGAGATCATTATACAGGTCACTACTGCTGGGCAGGACACATCGCTGTGTGTGACGCTGTGTGACAGGGTGACAGTGACTGCTGAGATCATTATACAGGTCACTACTGCTGGGCAGGACACATCGCTGTGTGTGACGCTGTGTGACAGGGTGACAGTGACTGCTGAGATCATTATACAGGTGGCTACTGCTGGGCAGGACACATCGCTGTGTGTGACGCTGTGTGACAGGGTGACAGTGACTGCTGAGATCATTATACAGGTCACTACTGCTGGGCAGGACACATCGCTGTGTGTGACGCTGTGTGACAGGGTGACAGTGACTGCTGAGATCATTATACAGGTGGCTGCTGCTGCGCAGGACACATCGCTGTGTGTGACACTGTGTGACAGGGTGACAGTGACTGCTGAGATCATTATACAGGTGGCTACTGCTGGGCAGGACACATCACTGTGTGTGACGCTGTGTGACAGGGTGACAGTGACTGCTGAGATCATTATACATGTGGCTACTGCTGGGCAGGACACATCGCTGTGTGTGACACTGTGTGACAGGGTGACAGTGACTGCTGAGATCATTATACAGGTGGCTACTGCTGGGCAGGACACATCGCTGTGTGTGACGCTGTGTGACAGGGTGACCGTGACTGCTGAGATCATTATACAGGTGGCTACTGCTGGGCAGGACACATCGCTGTGCGTGACGCTGTGTGACAGGGTGACAGTGACTGCTGAGATCATTATACAGGTCACTACTGCTGGGCAGGACACATCGCTGTGTGTGACGCTGTGTGACAGGGTGACAGTGACTGCTGAGATCATTATACAGGTCACTACTGCTGGGCAGGACACATCGCTGTGTGTGACGCTGTGTGACAGGGTGACAGTGACTGCTGAGATCATTATACAGGTGGCTACTGCTGGGCAGGACACATCGCTGTGTGTGACGCTGTGTGACAGGGTGACAGTGACTGCTGAGATCATTATACAGGTCACTACTGCTGGGCAGGACACATCGCTGTGTGTGACGCTGTGTGACAGGGTGACAGTGACTGCTGAGATCATTATACAGGTGGCTGCTGCTGGGCAGGACACATCGCTGTGTGTGACACTGTGTGACAGGGTGACAGTGACTGCTGAGATCATTATACAGGTGGCTACTGCTGGGCAGGACACACCGCTGTGTGTGACACTGTGTGACAGGGTGACAGTGACTGCTGAGATCATTATACAGGTGGCTACTGCTGGGCAGGACACATCGCTGTGTGTGACACTGTGTGACAGGGTGACAGTGACTGCTGAGATCATTATACAGGTCACTACTGCTGGGCAGGACACATCGCTGTGTGTGACGCTGTGTGACAGGGTGACAGTGACTGCTGAGATCATTATACAGGTCACTACTGCTGGGCAGGACACATCGCTGTGTGTGACGCTGTGTGACAGGGTGACAGTGACTGCTGAGATCATTATACAGGTGGCTACTGCTGGGCAGGACACATCGCTGTGTGTGACACTGTGTGACAGGGTGACAGTGACTGCTGAGATTATTATACAGGTCACTACTGCTGGGCAGGACACATCGCTGTGTGTGACACTGTGTGACAGGGTGACAGTGACTGCTGAGATCATTATACAGGTGGCTACTGCTGGGCAGGACACATCGCTGTGTGTGACGCTGTGTGACAGGGTGACAGTGACTGCTGAGATCATTATACAGGTGGCTACTGCTGGGCAGGACACATCGCTGTGTGTGACGCTGTGTGACAGGGTGACAGTGACTGCTGAGATCATTATACAGGTCACTACTGCTGGGCAGGACACATCGCTGTGTGTGACGCTGTGTGACAGGGTGACAGTGACTGCTGAGATCATTATACAGGTGGCTGCTGCTGCGCAGGACACATCGCTGTGTGTGACACTGTGTGACAGGGTGACAGTGACTGCTGAGATCATTATACAGGTGGCTACTGCTGGGCAGGACACATCACTGTGTGTGACGCTGTGTGACAGGGTGACAGTGACTGCTGAGATCATTATACATGTGGCTACTGCTGGGCAGGACACATCGCTGTGTGTGACACTGTGTGACAGGGTGACAGTGACTGCTGAGATCATTATACAGGTGGCTACTGCTGGGCAGGACACATCGCTGTGTGTGACGCTGTGTGACAGGGTGACCGTGACTGCTGAGATCATTATACAGGTGGCTACTGCTGGGCAGGACACATCGCTGTGCGTGACGCTGTGTGACAGGGTGACAGTGACTGCTGAGATCATTATACAGGTCACTACTGCTGGGCAGGACACATCGCTGTGTGTGACGCTGTGTGACAGGGTGACAGTGACTGCTGAGATCATTATACAGGTCACTACTGCTGGGCAGGACACATCGCTGTGTGTGACGCTGTGTGACAGGGTGACAGTGACTGCTGAGATCATTATACAGGTGGCTACTGCTGGGCAGGACACATCGCTGTGTGTGACGCTGTGTGACAGGGTGACAGTGACTGCTGAGATCATTATACAGGTCACTACTGCTGGGCAGGACACATCGCTGTGTGTGACGCTGTGTGACAGGGTGACAGTGACTGCTGAGATCATTATACAGGTGGCTGCTGCTGGGCAGGACACATCGCTGTGTGTGACACTGTGTGACAGGGTGACAGTGACTGCTGAGATCATTATACAGGTGGCTACTGCTGGGCAGGACACACCGCTGTGTGTGACACTGTGTGACAGGGTGACAGTGACTGCTGAGATCATTATACAGGTGGCTACTGCTGGGCAGGACACATCGCTGTGTGTGACACTGTGTGACAGGGTGACAGTGACTGCTGAGATCATTATACAGGTCACTACTGCTGGGCAGGACACATCGCTGTGTGTGACGCTGTGTGACAGGGTGACAGTGACTGCTGAGATCATTATACAGGTCACTACTGCTGGGCAGGACACATCGCTGTGTGTGACGCTGTGTGACAGGGTGACAGTGACTGCTGAGATCATTATACAGGTGGCTACTGCTGGGCAGGACACATCGCTGTGTGTGACACTGTGTGACAGGGTGACAGTGACTGCTGAGATTATTATACAGGTCACTACTGCTGGGCAGGACACATCGCTGTGTGTGACACTGTGTGACAGGGTGACAGTGACTGCTGAGATCATTATACAGGTGGCTACTGCTGGGCAGGACACATCGCTGTGTGTGACGCTGTGTGACAGGGTGACAGTGACTGCTGAGATCATTATACAGGTGGCTACTGCTGGGCAGGACACATCGCTGTGTGTGACACTGTGTGACAGGGTGACAGTGACTGCTGAGATCATTATACAGGTCACTACTGCTGGGCAGGACACATCGCTGTGTGTGACGCTGTGTGACAGGGTGACAGTGACTGCTGAGATCATTATACAGGTGGCTACTGCTGGGCAGGACACATCGCTGTGTGTGACACTGTGTGACAGGGTGACAGTGACTGCTGAGATCATTATACAGGTGGCTACTGCTGGGCAGGACACATCGCTGTGTGTGACACTGTGTGACAGGGTGACAGTGACTGCTGAGATCATTATACAGGTGGCTACTGCTGGGCAGGACACATCGCTGTGTGTGACACTGTGTGACAGGGTGACAGTGACTGCTGAGATCATTATACAGGTGGCTACTGCTGGGCAGGACACATCGCTGTGTGTGACAGGGTGACAGTGACTGCTGAGATCATTATACAGGTGGCTGCTGCTGGGCAGGACACATCGCTGTGTGTGACACTGTGTGACAGGGTGACAGTGACTGCTGAGATCATTATACAGGTGGCTACTGCTGGGCAGGACACATCGCTGTGTGTGACACTGTGTGACAGGGTGACAGTGACTGCTGAGATCGTTATACAGGTCACTACTGCT
Source organism: Anomaloglossus baeobatrachus (assembly GCF_048569485.1). Lineage (NCBI taxonomy): Eukaryota > Metazoa > Chordata > Amphibia > Anura > Aromobatidae > Anomaloglossus > Anomaloglossus baeobatrachus. Next base: position 973,085,884 of record NC_134353.1, read on the forward strand.
GGGCAGGACACATCGCTGTGTGTGACGCTGTGTGACAGGGTGACAGTGACTGCTGAGATCATTATACAGGTGGCTACTGCTGGGCAGGACACATCGCTGTGTGTGACGCTGTGTGACAGGGTGACAGTGACTGCTGAGATCATTATACAGGTGGCTACTGCTGGGCAGGACACATCGCTGTGTGTGACACTGTGTGACAGGGTGACAGTGACTGCTGAGATCATTATACAGGTCACTACTGCTGGGCAGGAGGCATCGCTGTGTGTGACGCTGTGTGACAGGGTGACAGTGACTGCTGAGATCATTATACAGGTGGCTACTGCTGGGCAGGACACATCGCTGTGTGTGACGCTGTGTGACAGGGTGACAGTGACTGCTGAGATCATTATACAGGTCACTACTGCTGGGCAGGACACATCGCTGTGTGTGACACTGTGTGACAGGGTGACAGTGACTGCTGAGATCATTATACAGGTGGCTACTGCTGGGCAGGACACATCGCTGTGTGTGACGCTGTGTGACAGGGTGACAGTGACTGCTGAGATCATTATACAGGTGGCTACTGCTGGGCAGGACACATCGCTGTGTGTGACACTGTGTGACAGGGTGACAGTGACTGCTGAGATCATTATACAGGTGGCTACTGCTGGGCAGGACACATCGCTGTGTGTGACACTGTGTGACAGGGTGACAGTGACTGCTGAGATCATTATACAGGTGGCTACTGCTGGGCAGGACACATCGCTGTGTGTGACGCTGTGTGACAGGGTGACAGTGACTGCTGAGATCATTATACAGGTCACTACTGCTGGGCAGGACACATCGCTGTGTGTGACGCTGTGTGACAGGGTGACAGTGACTGCTGAGATCATTATACAGGTGGCTACTGCTGGGCAGGACACATCGCTGTGTGTGACGCTGTGTGACAGGGTGACAGTGACTGCTGAGATCATTATACAGGTGGCTACTGCTGGGCAGGAGGCATCGCTGTGTGTGACACTGTGTGACAGGGTGACAGTGACTGCTGAGATCATTATACAGGTGGCTACTGCTGGGCAGGACACATCGCTGTGTGTGACACTGTGTGACAGGGTGACAGTGACTGCTGAGATCATTATACAGGTGGCTACTGCTGGGCAGGACACATCGCTGTGTGTGACGCTGTGTGACAGGGTGACAGTGACTGCTGAGATCATTACACAGGTCACTACTGCTGGGCAGGACACATCGCTGTGTGTGACACTGTGTGACAGGGTCACAGTGACTGCTGAGATCATTATACAGGTCACTACTGCTGGGCAGGACACATCGCTGTGTGTGACACTGTGTGACAGGGTGACAGTGACTGCTGAGATCATTATACAGGTCACTACTGCTGGGCAGGACACATCGCTGTGTGTGACACTGTGTGACAGGGTGACAGTGACTGCTGAGATCATTATACAGGTGGCTACTGCTGGGCAGGACACATCGCTGTGTGTGACACTGTGTGACAGGGTGACAGTGACTGCTGAGATCATTATACAGGTGGCTACTGCTGGGCAGGACACATCGCTGTGTGTGACACTGTGACAGGGTGACAGTGACTGCTGAGATCATTATACAGGAGGCTACTGCTGGGCAGGACACATCGCTGTGTGTGACACTGTGTGACAGGGTGACAGTGACTGCTGAGATCATTATACAGGTGGCTACTGCTGGGCAGGACACATCGCTGTGTGTGACGCTGTGTGACAGGGTGACAGTGACTGCTGAGATCATTATACAGGTGGCTACTGCTGGGCAGGACACATCGCTGTGTGTGACACTGTGTGACAGGGTGACAGTGACTGCTGAGATCATTATACAGGTGGCTACTGCTGGACAGGACACATCGCTGTGTGTGACGCTGTGTGACAGGGTGACAGTGACTGCTGAGATCGTTATACAGGAGGCTACTGCTGGGCAGGACACATCGCTGTGTGTGACACTGTGTGACAGGGTGACAGTGACTGCTGAGATCATTATACAGGTCGCTACTGCTGGGCAGGACACATCGCTGTGTGTGACGCTGTGTGACAGGGTGACAGTGACTGCTGAGATCATTATACAGGAGGCTACTGCTGGGCAGGACACATCGCTGTGTGACACTGTGTGACAGAATGACAGTGACTGCTGAGATCATTATACAGGTGGCTACTGCTGGGCAGGACACATCGCTGTGTGTGACGCTGTGTGACAGGGTGACAGTGACTGCTGAGATCATTATACAGGTCACTACTGCTGGGCAGGACACATCGCTGTGTGTGACGCTGTGTGACAGGGTGACAGTAACTGCTGAGATCATTATACAGGTCACTACTGCTGGGCAGGACACATCGCTGTGTGTGACGCTGTGTGACAGGGTGACAGTGACTGCTGAGATCATTATACAGGTGGCTACTGCTGGGCAGGACACATCGCTGTGTGTGACACTGTGTGACAGGGTGACAGTGACTGCTGAGATCATTATACAGGTGGCTACTGCTGGGCAGGACACATCGCTGTGTGTGACGCTGTGTGACAGGGTGACAGTGACTGCTGAGATCATTACACAGGTCACTACTGCTGGGCAGGACACATCGCTGTGTGTGACACTGTGTGACAGGGTCACAGTGACTGCTGAGATCATTATACAGGTCACTACTGCTGGGCAGGACACATCGCTGTGTGTGACACTGTGTGACAGGGTGACAGTGACTGCTGAGATCATTATACAGGTCACTACTGCTGGGCAGGACACATCGCTGTGTGTGACACTGTGTGACAGGGTGACAGTGACTGCTGAGATCATTATACAGGTGGCTACTGCTGGGCAGGACACATCGCTGTGTGTGACACTGTGTGACAGGGTGACAGTGACTGCTGAGATCATTATACAGGTGGCTACTGCTGGGCAGGACACATCGCTGTGTGTGACACTGTGACAGGGTGACAGTGACTGCTGAGATCATTATACAGGAGGCTACTGCTGGGCAGGACACATCGCTGTGTGTGACACTGTGTGACAGGGTGACAGTGACTGCTGAGATCATTATACAGGTGGCTACTGCTGGGCAGGACACATCGCTGTGTGTGACGCTGTGTGACAGGGTGACAGTGACTGCTGAGATCATTTTACAGGTGGCTACTGCTGGGCAGGACACATCGCTGTGTGTGACACTGTGTGACAGGGTGACAGTGACTGCTGAGATCATTATACAGGTGGCTTCTGCTGGACAGGACACATCGCTGTGTGTGACGCTGTGTGACAGGGTGACAGTGACTGCTGAGATCGTTATACAGGAGGCTACTGCTGGGCAGGACACATCGCTGTGTGTGACACTGTGTGACAGGGTGACAGTGACTGCTGAGATCATTATACAGGTCGCTACTGCTGGGCAGGACACATCGCTGTGTGTGACGCTGTGTGACAGGGTGACAGTGACTGCTGAGATCATTACACAGGTCACTACTGCTGGGCAGGACACATCGCTGTGTGTGACGCTGTGTGACAGGGTGACAGTGACTGCTGAGATCATTATACAGGTGGCTACTGCTGGGCAGGACACATCGCTGTGTGTGACGCTGTGTGACAGGGTGACAGTGACTGCTGAGATCATTATACAGGTGGGTGCTGCTGGGCAGGACACATCGCTGTGTGTGACACTGTGTGACAGGGTGACAGTGACTGCTGAGATCATTATACAGGTGGCTACTGCTGGGCAGGACACATCGCTGTGTGTGACACTGTGTGACAGGGTGACAGTGACTGCTGAGATCATTATACAGGTCACTACTGCTGGGCAGGACACATCGCTGTGTGTGACGCTGTGTGACAGGGTGACAGTGACTGCTGAGATCATTATACAGGTGGCTACTGCTGGGCAGGACACATCGCTGTGTGTGACGCTGTGTGACAGGGTGACAGTGACTGCTGAGATCATTATACAGGTGGCTACTGCTGGGCAGGACACATCGCTGTGTGTGACACTGTGTGACAGGGTGACAGTGACTGCTGAGATCATTATACAGGTGGCTACTGCTGGGCAGGACACATCGCTGTGTGTGACGCTGTGTGTGACAGGGTGACAGTGACTGCTGAGATCATTATACAGGTGGCTGCTGCTGGGCAGGACACATCGCTGTGTGTGACGCTGTGTGACAGGGTGACAGTGACTGCTGAGATCATTATACAGGTGGCTACTGCTGGGCAGGACACATCGCTGTGTGTGACACTGTGTGACAGGGTGACAGTGACTGCTGAGATCATAATACAGGTCACTACTGCTGGGCAGGACACATCGCTGTGTGTGACGCTGTGTGACAGGGTGACAGTGACTGCTGAGATCATTATACAGGTGGCTACTGCTGGGCAGGACACATCGCTGTGTGTGACGCTGTGTGACAGGGTGACAGTGACTGCTGAGATCATTATACGGGTGGCTACTGCTGGGCAGGACACATCGCTGTGTGTGACGCTGTGTGTGACAGGGTGACAGTGACTGCTGAGATCATTATACAGGTCACTACTGCTGGGCAGGACACATCGCTGTGTGTGACGCTGTGTGACAGGGTGACAGTGACTGCTGAGATCATTATACAGGAGGCTACTGCTGGGCAGGACACATCGCTGTGTGTGACACTGTGTGACAGGGTGACAGTGACTGCTGAGATCATTATACAGGTGGCTACTGCTGGGCAGGACACATCGCTGTGTGTGACACTGTGTGACAGGGTGACAGTGACTGCTGAGATCATTATACAGGTCACTACTGCTGGGCAGGACACATCGCTGTGTGTGACACTGTGTAACAGGGTGACAGTGACTGCTGAGATCATTATACAGGTGGCTGCTGCTGGGCAGGACACATCGCTGTGTGTGACGCTGTGTGACAGGGTGACAGTGACTGCTGAGATCATTATACAGGTGGCTACTGCTGGGCAGGACACATCGCTGTGTGTGACACTGTGTGACAGGGTGACAGTGACTGCTGAGATCATTATACAGGTGGCTACTGCTGGGCAGGACACATCGCTGTGTGTGACACTGTGTGACAGGGTGACAGTGACTGCTGAGATCATTATACAGGTCACTACTGCTGGGCAGGACACATTGCTGTGTGTGACACTGTGTGACAGGGTGACAGTGACTGCTGAGATCATTATACAGGTCACTACTGCTGGGCAGGACACATCGCTGTGTGTGACGCTGTGTGACAGGGTGACAGTGACTGCTGAGATCATTATACAGGTGGCTACTGCTGGGCAGGACACATCGCTGCGTGTGACACTGTGTGACAGGGTGACAGTGACTGCTGAGATCATTATACAGGTGGCTTCTGCTGGGCAGGACACATCGCTGTGTGTGACGCTGTGTGACAGGGTGACAGTGACTGCTGAGATCATTATACAGGTCACTACTGCTGGGCAGGACACATCGCTGTGTGTGACGCTGTGTGACAGGGTGACAGTGACTGCTGAGATCATTATACAGGTGGCTACTGCTGGGCAGGACACATCGCTGTGTGTGACGCTGTGTGACAGGGTGACAGTGACTGCTGAGATCATTATACAGGTGGCTACTGCTGGGCAGGACACATCGCTGTGTGTGACGCTGTGTGACAGGGTGACAGTGACTGCTGAGATCATTATACAGGAGGCTACTGGTGGGCAGGACCATCGCTGTGTGTGACACTGTGTGACAGGGTGACAGTGACTGCTGAGATCATTATACAGGTCACTACTGCTGGGCAGGACACATCGCTGTGTGTGACGCTGTGTGACAGGGTGACAGTGACTGCTGAGATCGTTATACAGGTGGCTACTGCTGGGCAGGACACATCGCTGTGTGTGACGCTGTGTGACAGGGTGACAGTGACTGCTGAGATCATTATACAGGTGGCTACTGCTGGGCAGGACACATCGCTGTGTGTGACGCTGTGTGACAGGGTGACAGTGACTGCTGAGATCATTATACAGGTGGCTACTGCTGGGCAGGACACATCGCTGTGTGTGACGCTGTGTGACAGGGTGACAGTGACTGCTGAGATCATTATACAGGTCACTACTGCTGGGCAGGACACATCGCTGTGTGTGACACGGTGTGACAGGGTGACAGTGACTGCTGAGATCGTTATACAGGTGGCTACTGCTGGGCAGGACACATCGCTGTGTGTGACGCTGTGTGACAGGGTGACAGTGACTGCTGAGATCATTATACAGGAGGCTACTGCTGGGCAGGACACATCGCTGTGTGTGACACTGTGTGACAGGGTGACAGTGACTGCTGAGATCATTATACAGGTGGCTACTGCTGGGCAGGACACATCGCTGTGTGTGACACTGTGTGACAGGGTGACAGTGACTGCTGAGATCATTATACAGGTGGCTGCTGCTGGGCAGGACACATCGCTGTGTGTGACACTGTGTGACAGGGTGACAGTGACTGCTGAGATCGTTATACAGGTGGCTACTGCTGGGCAGGACACATCGCTGTGTGTGACGCTGTGTGACAGGGTGACAGTGACTGCTGAGATCATTATACAGGTGGCTACTGCTGGGCAGGACACATCGCTGTGTGTGACACTGTGTGACAGGGTGACAGTGACTGCTGAGATCATTATACAGGTGGCTGCTGCTGGGCAGGACACATCGCTGTGTGTGACGCTGTGTGACAGGGTGACAGTGACTGCTGAGATCATTATACAGGTGGCTACTGCTGGGCAGGACACATCGCTGTGTGTGACACTGTGTGACAGGGTGACAGTGACTGCTGAGATCATTATACAGGTGGCTACTGCTGGGCAGGACACATCGCTGTGTGTGACACTGTGTGACAGGGTGACAGTGACTGCTGAGATCATTATACAGGTCACTACTGCTGGGCAGGACACATTGCTGTGTGTGACGCTGTGTGATAGGGTGACAGTGACTGCTGAGATCATTATACAGGAGGCTACTGCTGGGCAGGACACATCGCTGTGTGTGACGCTGTGTGACAGGGTGACAGTGACTGCTGAGATCATTATACAGGTGGCTACTGCTGGGCAGGACACATCGCTGTGTGTGACACTGTGTGACAGGGTGACAGTGACTGCTGAGATCGTTATACAGGTCACTACTGCTGGGCAGGACACATCGCTGTGTGTGACACTGTGTGACAGGGTGACAGTGACTGCTGAGATCATTATACAGGTGGCTACTGCTGGGCAGGACACATCGCTGTGTGTGACGCTGTGTGACAGGGTGACAGTGACTGCTGAGATCATTATACAGGTCACTACTGCTGGGCAGGACACATCGCTGTGTGTGACGCTGTGTGACAGGGTGACAGTGACTGCTGAGATCATTATACAGGTGGCTACTGCTGGGCAGGACACATCGCTGCGTGTGACACTGTGTGACAGGGTGACAGTGACTGCTGAGATCATTATACAGGTGGCTTCTGCTGGGCAGGACACATCGCTGTGTGTGACGCTGTGTGACAGGGTGACAGTGACTGCTGAGATCATTATACAGGTCACTACTGCTGGGCAGGACACATCGCTGTGTGTGACGCTGTGTGACAGGGTGACAGTGACTGCTGAGATCATTATACAGGTGGCTACTGCTGGGCAGGACACATCGCTGTGTGTGACGCTGTGTGACAGGGTGACAGTGACTGCTGAGATCATTATACAGGTGGCTACTGCTGGGCAGGACACATCGCTGTGTGTGACGCTGTGTGACAGGGTGACAGTGACTGCTGAGATCATTATACAGGAGGCTACTGGTGGGCAGGACCATCGCTGTGTGTGACACTGTGTGACAGGGTGACAGTGACTGCTGAGATCATTATACAGGTCACTACTGCTGGGCAGGACACATCGCTGTGTGTGACGCTGTGTGACAGGGTGACAGTGACTGCTGAGATCGTTATACAGGTGGCTACTGCTGGGCAGGACACATCGCTGTGTGTGACGCTGTGTGACAGGGTGACAGTGACTGCTGAGATCATTATACAGGTGGCTACTGCTGGGCAGGACACATCGCTGTGTGTGACGCTGTGTGACAGGGTGACAGTGACTGCTGAGATCATTATACAGGTGGCTACTGCTGGGCAGGACACATCGCTGTGTGTGACGCTGTGTGACAGGGTGACAGTGACTGCTGAGATCGTTATACAGGTGGCTACTGCTGGGCAGGACACATCGCTGTGTGTGACGCTGTGTGACAGGGTGACAGTGACTGCTGAGATCATTATACAGGAGGCTACTGCTGGGCAGGACACATCGCTGTGTGTGACACTGTGTGACAGGGTGACAGTGACTGCTGAGATCATTATACAGGTGGCTACTGCTGGGCAGGACACATCGCTGTGTGTGACACTGTGTGACAGGGTGACAGTGACTGCTGAGATCATTATACAGGTGGCTACTGCTGGGCAGGACACATCGCTGTGTGTGACGCTGTGTGACAGGGTGACAGTGACTGCTGAGATCATTATACAGGTGGCTGCTGCTGGGCAGGACACATCGCTGTGTGTGACACTGTGTGACAGGGTGACAGTGACTGCTGAGATCATTATACAGGTGGCTGCTGCTGGGCAGGACACATCGCTGTGTGTGACGCTGTGTGACAGGGTGACAGTGACTGCTGAGATCATTATACAGGTGGCTACTGCTGGGCAGGACACATCGCTGTGTGTGACACTGTGTGACAGGGTGACAGTGACTGCTGAGATCATTATACAGGTGGCTACTGCTGGGCAGGACACATCGCTGTGTGTGACGCTGTGTGACAGGGTGACAGTGACTGCTGAGATCGTTATACAGGTCACTACTGCTGGGCAGGACACATCGCTGTGTGTGACGCTGTGTGACAGGGTGACAGTGACTGCTGAGATCATTATACAGGTGGCTACTGCTGGGCAGGACACATCGCTGTGTGTGACACTGTGTGACAGGGTGACAGTGACTGCTGAGATCGTTATACAGGTGGCTACTGCTGGGCAGGACACATCGCTGTGTGTGACGCTGTGTGACAGGGTGACAGTGACTGCTGAGATCATTATACAGGAGGCTACTGCTGGGCAGGACACATCGCTGTGTGTGACACTGTGTGACAGGGTGACAGTGACTGCTGAGATCATTATACAGGTGGCTACTGCTGGGCAGGACACATCGCTGTGTGTGGCACTGTGTGACAGGGTGACAGTGACTGCTGAGATCATTATACAGGTGGCTACTGCTGGGCAGGACAAATCGCTGTGTGTGACACTGTGTGACAGGGTGACAGTGACTGCTGAGATCATTATACAGGTCACTACTGCTGGGCAGGACACATCGCTGTGTGTGACACTGTGTGACAGGGTGACAGTGACTGCTGAGATCATTATACAGGTGGCTACTGCTGGGCAGGACACATCGCTGTGTGTGACGCTGTGTGACAGGGTGACAGTGACTGCTGAGATCATTATACAGGTGGCTACTGCTGGGCAGGACACATCGCTGTGTGTGACGCTGTGTGACAGGGTGACAGTGACTGCTGAGATCATTATACAGGTCACTACTGCTGGGCAGGACACATCGCTGTGTGTGACGCTGTGTGACAGGGTGACAGTGACTGCTGAGATCATTATACAGGTGGCTACTGCTGGGCAGGACACATCGCTGTGTGTGACGCTGTGTGACAGGGTGACAGTGACTGCTGAGATCATTATACAGGTGGCTACTGCTGGGCAGGACACATCGCTGTGTGTGACGCTGTGTGACAGGGTGACAGTGACTGCTGAGATCATTATACAGGTGGCTACTGCTGGGCAGGACAAATCGCTGTGTGTGACGCTGTGTGACAGGGTGACAGTGACTGCTGAGATCATTATACAGGTGGCTACTGCTGGGCAGGACACATCGCTGTGTGTGACGCTGTGTGACAGGGTGACAGTGACTGCTGAGATCATTATACAGGTCACTACTGCTGGGCAGGACACATCGCTGTGTGAGACACTGTGTGACAGGGTGACAGTGACTGCTGAGATCGTTATACAGGTGCTACTGCTGGGCAGGACACATCGCTGTGTGTGACGCTGTGTGACAGGGTGACAGTGACTGCTGAGATCGTTATACAGGTGGCTACTGCTGGGCAGGACACATCGCTGTGTGTGACGCTGTGTGACAGGGTGACAGTGACTGCTGAGATCATTATACAGGAGGCTACTGCTGGGCAGGACACATCGCTGTGTGTGACACTGTGTGACAGGGTGACAGTGACTGCTGAGATCATTATACAGGTGGCTACTGCTGGGCAGGACACATCGCTGTGTGTGACACTGTGTGACAGGGTGACAGTGACTGCTGAGATCATTATACAGGTGGCTACTGCTGGGCAGGACACATCGCTGTGTGTGACGCTGTGTGACAGGGTGACAGTGACTGCTGAGATCATTATACAGGTGGCTGCTGCTGGGCAGGACACATCGCTGTGTGTGACACTGTGTGACAGGGTGACAGTGACTGCTGAGATCATTATACAGGTGGCTGCTGCTGGGCAGGACACATCGCTGTGTGTGACGCTGTGTGACAGGGTGACAGTGACTGCTGAGATCATTATACAGGTGGCTACTGCTGGGCAGGACACATCGCTGTGTGTGACACTGTGTGACAGGGTGACAGTGACTGCTGAGATCATTATACAGGTGGCTACTGCTGGGCAGGACACATCGCTGTGTGTGACACTGTGTGACAGGGTGACAGTGACTGCTGAGATCATTATACAGGTCACTACTGCTGGGCAGGACACATTGCTGTGTGTGACACTGTGTGACAGGGTGACAGTGACTGCTGAGATCATTATACAGGTCACTACTGCTGGGCAGGACACATCGCTGTGTGTGACGCTGTGTGACAGGGTGACAGTGACTGCTGAGATCATTATACAGGTGGCTACTGCTGGGCAGGACACATCGCTGCGTGTGACACTGTGTGACAGGGTGACAGTGACTGCTGAGATCATTATACAGGTGGCTTCTGCTGGGCAGGACACATCGCTGTGTGTGACGCTGTGTGACAGGGTGACAGTGACTGCTGAGATCATTATACAGGTCACTACTGCTGGGCAGGACAAATCGCTGTGTGTGACGCTGTGTGACAGGGTGACAGTGACTGCTGAGATCATTATACAGGTGGCTACTGCTGGGCAGGACACATCGCTGTGTGTGACGCTGTGTGACAGGGTGACAGTGACTGCTGAGATCATTATACAGGTGGCTACTGCTGGGCAGGACACATCGCTGTGTGTGACGCTGTGTGACAGGGTGACAGTGACTGCTGAGATCATTATACAGGAGGCTACTGGTGGGCAGGACCATCGCTGTGTGTGACACTGTGTGACAGGGTGACAGTGACTGCTGAGATCATTATACAGGTCACTACTGCTGGGCAGGACACATCGCTGTGTGTGACGCTGTGTGACAGGGTGACAGTGACTGCTGAGATCGTTATACAGGTGGCTACTGCTGGGCAGGACACATCGCTGTGTGTGACGCTGTGTGACAGGGTGACAGTGACTGCTGAGATCATTATACAGGTGGCTACTGCTGGGCAGGACACATCGCTGTGTGTGACGCTGTGTGACAGGGTGACAGTGACTGCTGAGATCATTATACAGGTGGCTACTGCTGGGCAGGACACATCGCTGTGTGTGACGCTGTGTGACAGGGTGACAGTGACTGCTGAGATCGTTATACAGGTGGCTACTGCTGGGCAGGACACATCGCTGTGTGTGACGCTGTGTGACAGGGTGACAGTGACTGCTGAGATCATTATACAGGAGGCTACTGCTGGGCAGGACACATCGCTGTGTGTGACACTGTGTGACAGGGTGACAGTGACTGCTGAGATCATTATACAGGTGGCTACTGCTGGGCAGGACACATCGCTGTGTGTGACACTGTGTGACAGGGTGACAGTGACTGCTGAGATCATTATACAGGTGGCTACTGCTGGGCAGGACACATCGCTGTGTGTGACGCTGTGTGACAGGGTGACAGTGACTGCTGAGATCATTATACAGGTGGCTGCTGCTGGGCAGGACACATCGCTGTGTGTGACACTGTGTGACAGGGTGACAGTGACTGCTGAGATCATTATACAGGTGGCTGCTGCTGGGCAGGACACATCGCTGTGTGTGACGCTGTGTGACAGGGTGACAGTGACTGCTGAGATCATTATACAGCTGGCTACTGCTGGGCAGGACACATCGCTGTGTGTGACACTGTGTGACAGGGTGACAGTGACTGCTGAGATCATTATACAGGTGGCTACTGCTGGGCAGGACACATCGCTGTGTGTGACGCTGTGTGACAGGGTGACAGTGACTGCTGAGATCGTTATACAGGTCACTACTGCTGGGCAGGACACATCGCTGTGTGTGACGCTGTGTGACAGGGTGACAGTGACTGCTGAGATCATTATACAGGTGGCTACTGCTGGGCAGGACACATCGCTGTGTGTGACACTGTGTGACAGGGTGACAGTGACTGCTGAGATCGTTATACAGGTGGCTACTGCTGGGCAGGACACATCGCTGTGTGTGACGCTGTGTGACAGGGTGACAGTGACTGCTGAGATCATTATACAGGAGGCTACTGCTGGGCAGGACACATCGCTGTGTGTGACACTGTGTGACAGGGTGACAGTGACTGCTGAGATCATTATACAGGTGGCTACTGCTGGGCAGGACACATCGCTGTGTGTGGCACTGTGTGACAGGGTGACAGTGACTGCTGAGATCATTATACAGGTGGCTACTGCTGGGCAGGACAAATCGCTGTGTGTGACACTGTGTGACAGGGTGACAGTGACTGCTGAGATCATTATACAGGTCACTACTGCTGGGCAGGACACATCGCTGTGTGTGACACTGTGTGACAGGGTGACAGTGACTGCTGAGATCATTATACAGGTGGCTACTGCTGGGCAGGACACATCGCTGTGTGTGACGCTGTGTGACAGGGTGACAGTGACTGCTGAGATCATTATACAGGTGGCTACTGCTGGGCAGGACACATCGCTGTGTGTGACGCTGTGTGACAGGGTGACAGTGACTGCTGAGATCATTATACAGGTCACTACTGCTGGGCAGGACACATCGCTGTGTGTGACGCTGTGTGACAGGGTGACAGTGACTGCTGAGATCATTATACAGGTGGCTACTGCTGGGCAGGACACATCGCTGTGTGTGACGCTGTGTGACAGGGTGACAGTGACTGCTGAGATCATTATACAGGTGGCTACTGCTGGGCAGGACACATCGCTGTGTGTGACGCTGTGTGACAGGGTGACAGTGACTGCTGAGATCATTATACAGGTGGCTACTGCTGGGCAGGACACATCGCTGTGTGTGACGCTGTGTGACAGGGTGACAGTGACTGCTGAGATCATTATACAGGTGGCTACTGCTGGGCAGGACACATCGCTGTGTGTGACGCTGTGTGACAGGGTGACAGTGACTGCTGAGATCATTATACAGGTCACTACTGCTGGGCAGGACACATCGCTGTGTGTGACACTGTGTGACAGGGTGACAGTGACTGCTGAGATCGTTATACAGGTGCTACTGCTGGGCAGGACACATCGCTGTGTGTGACGCTGTGTGACAGGGTGACAGTGACTGCTGAGATCATTATACAGGTGGCTGCTGCTGGGCAGGACACATCGCTGTGTGTGACACTGTGTGACAGGGTGACAGTGACTGCTGAGATCATTATACAGGTGGCTGCTGCTGGGCAGGACACATCGCTGTGTGTGACGCTGTGTGACAGGGTGACAGTGACTGCTGAGATCATTATACAGGTCACTACTGCTGGGCAGGACACATCGCTGTGTGTGACGCTGTGTGACAGGGTGACAGTGACTGCTGAGATCATTATACAGGTGGCTACTGCTGGGCAGGACACATCGCTGTGTGTGACACTGTGTGACAGGGTGACAGTGACTGCTGAGATCATTATACAGGTGGCTACTGCTGGGCAGGACACATCGCTGTGTGTGACGCTGTGTGACAGGGTGACAGTGACTGCTGAGATCATTATACAGGTGGCTGCTGCTGGGCAGGACACATCGCTGTGTGTGACACTGTGTGACAGGGTGACAGTGACTGGTGAGATCATTATACAGGTGGCTACTGCTGGGCAGGACACATCGCTGTGTGTGACGCTGTGTGACAGGGTGACAGTGACTGCTGAGATCATTATACAGGTGGCTACTGCTGGGCAGGACACATCGCTGTGTGTGACACTGTGTGACAGGGTGACAGTGACTGCTGAGATCATTATACAGGTCACTACTGCTGGGCAGGACACATCGCTGTGTGTGACGCTGTGTGACAGGGTGACAGTGACTGCTGAGATCATTATACAGGTCACTACTGCTGGGCAGGACACATCGCTGTGTGTGACGCTGTGTGACAGGGTGACAGTGACTGCTGAGATCGTTATACAGGTCACTACTGCTGGGCAGGACACATCGCTGTGTGTGACACTGTGTGACAGGGTGACAGTGACTGCTGAGATCGTTATACAGGTCACTACTGCTGGGCAGGACACATCGCTGTGTGTGACACTGTGTGACAGGGTGACAGTGACTGCTGAGATCATTATACAGGTCACTACTGCTGGGCAGGACACATCGCTGTGTGTGACGCTGTGTGACAGGGTGACAGTGACTGCTGAGATCATTATACAGGTGGCTACTGCTGGGCAGGACACATCGCTGTGTGTGACACTGTGTGACAGGGTGACAGTGACTGCTGAGATCATTATACAGGACACTACTGCTGGGCAGGACACATCGCTGTGTGTGACGCTGTGTGACAGGGTGACAGTGACTGCTGAGATCATTATACAGGACACTACTGCTGGGCAGGACACATCGCTGTGTGTGACACTGTGTGACAGGGTGACAGTGACTGCTGAGATCATTATACAGGACACTACTGCTGGGCAGGACACATCGCTGTGTGTGACACTGTGTGACAGGGTGACAGTGACTGCTGAGATCATTATACAGGTCACTACTGCTGGGCAGGACACATCGCTGTGTGTGACGCTGTGTGACAGGGTGACAGTGACTGCTGAGATCATTATACAGGTGGCTACTGCTGGGCAGGACACATCGCTGTGTGTGACGCTGTGTGACAGGGTGACAGTGACTGCTGAGATCATTATACAGGTGGCTACTGCTGGGCAGGACACATCGCTGTGTGTGACACTGTGTGACAGGGTGACAGTGACTGCTGAGATCATTATACAGGAGGCTACTGCTGGGCAGGACACATCGCTGTGTGTGACGCTGTGTGACAGGGTGACAGTGACTGGTGAGATCATTATACAGGTGGCTACTGCTGGGCAGGACACATCGCTGTGTGTGACGCTGTGCGACAGGGTGACAGTGACTGCTGAGATCATTATACAGGTGGCTACTGCTGGGCAGGACACATCGCTGTGTGTGACACTGTGTGACAGGGTGACAGTGACTGGTGAGATTGTGAAGCCCCACAGGTGTTGTGTCGGTGCATTACCTTCAGGGACTCCACGTAGCTGGATCTGGTCACAGGTAGGAGATCTTCTTCTTGTCGTGACGCCACTCTCAGTATTGCGGCCAGTAGGGACCGCCACTGCAGGTTGAGGGTCGCCTGGGGCTGATGGTATGTGCAGTTAGTTGGAATAGCCTCCTGAGAGTGAGGCAAGCCCCAGGGCCCGATGTAGATGCGTAGTACTACAAGTCGCAGAATGACTCACACAGGCAGAACTGTCTTTCAAGGGCTTTACTCACATTTGATGGCAGGGTGAGTAGCCCGGGCGTAGCTGAGATGAACCAGGTGGGAACCAGGTATCCTTCAGGCTGACTTTATGAGGGTGACTACCAACTCGCCTTCCTTAGCCCTTGGTGGTTTGGGGTGACCCCGACTTTGAGTCCCTATGGGGGTCACCCAGGGAAGATGCTGCAGCCTCTCTCCCCTTCGTTCGCCGTGTGCTTGTCGCCTGGGCCAGATCACTCCAGCTTCTTGCCTCCTGTGAGCTATGGGCCCTAACTGTGGCTACGTGGCTGCGGCTTTTTGTGGTGTTGTGGCGTGGGCTTTGAGAGCCCCACACCGGCAGGTTTAGCAAAAGAAAGCTGGATCTATCTCCGCTTCGGGATCTGCCGCCCGTTTGGGCCTGGTGCTCTCTAGCAGTCTCCTTACTTCCCACTCCGTTGCTCTCTCTCTAGCTGAAGATGGATTTCGGGTAGCACTCCTAGTTGACCGTTCTCCCCCGTCAGTAGCCACTGCGCGGGCGCTGTTAGACAGCAACAGCCCCACAGGTCTGCTCCTCACTGAGCCCTATGGAGTTCTCTGCTCTAACTGACTCACTGCTCCTCCTCTCCTGTTCTTGCCTACGCCACCTAGCAACCAGACTCTCCACCACACCCCTTGAGAGGAGATGGAGGCTTTTAACCCCCTGCCACTATTCCAGTGGAGGTATAGGCTTTGCCCCCTCCTGGGATCCCCAGGGGTCCTCTCATGGGTACATGTGTGAGACCTGATCACTATGCGCCTGTGTTCCACACCCCTGTCAGCCTTCTGGATTACCTGTATTGTACTGTCCCCAGCATGGATGCAGTACTCAGTGGTGCCTGACCAGGTCAGGGGCGCCACATTCCCCCTTAGTTATCACCAGCACGTCCTCGGGCTGCAAGACAACATTTTAAAATGCATAAAACATTAAAACATGTAAAACATTTAAAAGCACCAGGTACCATACATCACCACCCTCCACCCACAAGTCCGTTAACCCACCCAAAACCCTCTCACGTTGGCCGCGGCTTCAGCCACTTCTGGCAGGATGTGGAGGCGGCTTACATGGGCTGGTGGTTTTCAGGGTATACCTGGCCTGGTGGATCCGCGCCTTCAGCCTCTTCTGGCAGGATGCAGAGGCGGCCTCCACAGTTGGTGCTGACCAGGTACCCTCCTTGTGGTGGTGAGCCAAGGCCCCATAAACAGGCGTGCTCTCTGGTTGCAGGTGAGCCAAGGCCCTATATACGGACGGGCTCCTCCTGGTTGCAGACGAGCCAAGCCCCTAAACAGGCTGACTCTGGTGGCGGTGGTGCCCTCTGGTGTAACTATTTACACTGCGAGAGTTTGTGGCTATAGCCAGTTCATAGCCTTAAGGTTTATGGTTTTCTCACAATAGTTTTTGTGGGCACATGCTTAAACGTGAACGTTGCAAAACAAAACTTTCAAACTGGTCGAAACAGTAACTTCTTACTTTCCTTTACTTTACTTTACTCCTCTTTACCAGGGCTTGAGCCTGTATGGCGGTGGCACCTGCTGCTTTCCTGCTCTTTATCGTCGTCTGTGGTCGTTTCATCTGTAGGTTCCTTGTCTTTTCTTTCTTGATCTTCATCTGTGTCTCTATCTCTGTCTTTTCTTTCTTGTAGCATGGGGTGGCTGTAAGGTTTGCTGGTACATAGTGCTACGTCAAGCGCGTACAGTCCTCTCTCGCCTTGATGCATGGTAAACTGTACTGAATCCCCCATCTTTAGGTTTCTGCCAGGGTGTCCTCTAGGCAGATGAGCGCTCACATCTCTTCGGTTGACAAATATCCCTTCCTTCACACCAGGTGCTACAATGAATCCATATCCACTTTTCAAATTGAAATCCTCCACTACTCCTCTGCAAAGGGGTCCTCTGACCTGGGCTTTGGCTCTTCTCAGGAACCTTTTCTCCTGTAGGTCTCTGGCTGTGACTTCTCTCTGCTCTGGAGACTGTGGTGCAGGGGACAGCGTTGTTCTATTACGACGCCTTGTCTTGCGGCTTGAACTCTGCGTGGTACAGCTTGCAAACTCCCAGGTGAGACTTTTAGGCAGATCTTCGTCAGCGGACGGTGTCAGGTCTTCCTCATCCCAACGGGAATAGGGCAACATCTCTGGCTCTGAGTATAGATCCACTGCTGGTGGCTCCGGAGTCAGCTCCTCAGCTTCCTGGCCTCCTCTCCCCCTTAGTTCTTCGCTGCACTCTGGTTGTGGCAGTGCTGGGGATGGGCTTTCTTCAGCTGGTCTGGGCGGTGGACTCTCTGGCGCGGCTGCAGGGGTTACCTGAATCTCCTTGGGGGTATGCGGAGGGAGCAGATACCGATCCACCATCTCTTGTGGGAACTGGGCCTCTAGGTCAGCCTTCAGCTTCCAGTATTCGGGGTCCTCTCCTATCAGGGTCTTCCTAGCAGGGACCTCTCTGGACTGGGGAGCGGTGTCTGCTCTGGCCTTGCAGGCCGGGGTAAACGATGAGGTAATCTCTTCTTGGCGGGCCGCGCCTGGCATGGCGGCGGCCTGGTCTTGGCGGGCCGCGCCCTGGATGGCGGCGGCCTGGTCTTGGCGGGCCGCGCCTGGCATGGCGGCGGCCTGGTCTTGGCGGGCCGCGCCCTGGCTGGCGGCGGCCTGGTCTTGGCGGGCCGGGCCTGGCATGGCGGCGGCCTGGATCTGTGTCGCTGTTGCAGGGGGCTCTGTGCAGGCTGGGCTGGACGTCGCTGCAGCAGTCTGGGCTTGGCGGGCCGCGCCTGGCGTGGCTGCGGCCTGGTTCAGCACCTCACTTGCGGCGCGGACGAGCGTTGCTGCGGCGGTGGGGTCTCGGCGGGCCGGGCCTAGCAGGGCGGCGGCCTGGGTCAGCGTTACGCCTGCGACGCGGATGAGGGTCGCGGTGGCAGCCGATTCTTTGCGGGCCGGACTGGGCGTTGCTGCAGGGACCGGGTCTTGGTGGGCCGAGCAGGGCATCGCTGCGGCCGCTGGGGCTTGGAAGGCCGCACCTGGCGTGGCTGCGGCCTGCTTCAGCGTCGCCGCACCGGACGCCTCTTCGGGGACCGCGGGCGTGGCAGCAGGGGTCGGGGCACTTGCGCTGGCCGGGGCATCACTCGACTCACCCACCGGTGGCAGCATCGGGGTCTGCGTCATCGCCGTCCTGTCTGGCACTCGGCGCGCGGCTCTCCTTTCATAGGCCCGAACCGCCGCGGTCATCTCCAGCATTTCCATTCGTTCTTCCCGGATCTGCTCCACAACCCGGTTCTCCAGTCGGTCGCAGAACTGGGCCAGCTCCCGATACCACCAGGCAGCGGAGCCCGGTTCTGGATTTCTGCGGTCAGACGCCATTTCTTCTGCGCCCTCTTCTGCACGACTCTCCAGCTGTGGACTCGCCGTTGCCTCTGATAGCAAGCTGTTCAGTTTCTGCTCTGCCTCTTTCAGCAGCTCCTCTCCCAGCAGCAGGCTTGTGGCTTCCTTTCTGTCCCGACGTCTCTGGACGCTTCCACTCTCATAGCTGGCAAGGTCAGAACTCTGCAGGGGATCTCTGGGTAGCCACACCTCTTCGTGGGCGGTAACTTCTCCCAGCGCGGGCTGCTGTTGTTTTTCAGCGCGCTTTTCATGGTGGCAATATGGCGGCGCTTCCAATTTTCCAAGCGGACCGCCCAGGCACATGGTCACCTGTCTGAACAGGTCTAGTCCTTATCCTGTTCGTGACGCCAGATGTGAAGCCCCACAGGTGTTGTGTCGGTGCATTCCCTTCAGGGACTCCACGTAGCTGGATCTGGTCACAGGTAGGAGATCTTCTTCTTGTCGTGACGCCACTCTCAGTATTGCGGCCAGTAGGGACCGCCACTGCAGGTTGAGGGTCGCCTGGGGCTGATGGTATGTGCAGTTAGTTGGAATAGCCTCCTGAGAGTGAGGCAAGCCCCAGGGCCCGATGTAGATGCGTAGTACTACAAGTCGCAGAATGACTCACACAGGCAGAACTGTCTTTCAAGGGCTTTACTCACATTTGATGGCAGGGTGAGTAGCCCGGGCGTAGCTGAGATGAACCAGGTGGGAACCAGGTATCCTTCAGGCTGACTTTATGAGGGTGACTACCAACTCGCCTTCCTTAGCCCTTGGTGGTTTGGGGTGACCCCGACTTTGAGTCCCTATGGGGGTCACCCAGGGAAGATGCTGCAGCCTCTCTCCCCTTCGTTCGCCGTGTGCTTGTCGCCTGGGCCAGATCACTCCAGCTTCTTGCCTCCTGTGAGCTATGGGCCCTAACTGTGGCTACGTGGCTGCGGCTTTTTGTGGTGTTGTGGCGTGGGCTTTGAGAGCCCCACACCGGCAGGTTTAGCAAAAGAAAGCTGGATCTATCTCCGCTTCGGGATCTGCCGCCCGTTTGGGCCTGGTGCTCTCTAGCAGTCTCCTTACTTCCCACTCCGTTGCTCTCTCTCTAGCTGAAGATGGATTTCGGGTAGCACTCCTAGTTGACCGTTCTCCCCCGTCAGTAGCCACTGCGCGGGCGCTGTTAGACAGCAACAGCCCCACAGGTCTGCTCCTCACTGAGCCCTATGGAGTTCTCTGCTCTAACTGACTCACTGCTCCTCCTCTCCTGTTCTTGCCTACGCCACCTAGCAACCAGACTCTCCACCACACCCCTTGAGAGGAGATGGAGGCTTTTAACCCCCTGCCACTATTCCAGTGGAGGTATAGGCTTTGCCCCCTCCTGGGATCCCCAGGGGTCCTCTCATGGGTACATGTGTGAGACCTGATCACTATGCGCCTGTGTTCCACACCCCGGTCAGCCTTCTGGATTACCTGTATTGTACTGTCCCCAGCATGGGTGCAGTACTCAGTGGTGCCTGACCAGGTCAGGGGCGCCACAAGATCATTATACAGGTGGCTACTGCTGGGCAGGACACATCGCTGTGTGTGACGCTGTGTGACAGGGTGACAGTGACTGCTGAGATCATTATACAGGTGGCTACTGCTGGGCAGGACACATCGCTGTGTGTGACGCTGTGTGACAGGGTGACAGTGACTGCTGAGATCATTATACAGGTGGCTACTGCTGGGCAGGACACATCGCTGTGTGTGACGCTGTGTGACAGGGTGACAGTGACTGCTGAGATCATTATACAGGTGGCTACTGCTGGGCAGGACACATCGCTGTGTGTGACACTGTGTGACAGGGTGACAGTGACTGCTGAGATCATTATACAGGTCACTACTGCTGGGCAGGACACATCGCTGTGTGTGACACTGTGTGACAGGGTGACAGTGACTGCTGAGATCATTATACAGGTGGCTACTGCTGGGCAGGACACATCGCTGTGTGTGACACTGTGTGACAGGGTGACAGTGACTGCTGAGATCATTATACAGGTGGCTACTGCTGGGCAGGACACATCGCTGTGTGTGACGCTGTGTGACAGGGTGACAGTGACTGCTGAGATCGTTATACAGGTGGCTACTGCTGGGCAGGACACATCGCTGTGTGTGACGCTGTGTGACAGGGTGACAGTGACTGCTGAGATCATTATACAGGTGGCTACTGCTGGGCAGGACACATCGCTGTGTGTGACGCTGTGTGACAGGGTGACAGTGACTGCTGAGATCATTATACAGGTGGCTACTGCTGGGCAGGACACATCGCTGTGTGTGACGCTGTGTGACAGGGTGACAGTGACTGCTGAGATCATTATACAGGTCACTACTGCTGGGCAGGACACATCGCTGTGTGTGACGCTGTGTGACAGGATCACAGTGACTGCTGAGATCATTATACAGGTGGCTACTGCTGGGCAGGACACATCGCTGTATGTGACACTGTGTGACAGGATCACAGTGACTGCTGAGATCATTATACAGGTGGCTACTGCTGGGCAGGACACATCGCTGTGTGTGACGCTGTGTGACAGGGTGACAGTGACTGCTGAGATCATTATACAGGTGGCTACTGCTGGGCAGGACACATCGCTGTGTGTGACGCTGTGCGACAGGGTGACAGTGACTGCTGAGATCATTATACAGGTGGCTACTGCTGGGCAGGACACATCGCTGTGTGTGACGCTGTGTGACAGGGTGACAGTGACTGCTGAGATCATTATACAGGTCACTACTGCTGGGCAGGACACATCGCTGTGTGTGACACTGTGTGACAGGGTGACAGTGACTGCTGAGATCATTATACAGGTCACTACTGCTGGGCAGGACACATCGCTGTGTGTGACACTGTGTGACAGGGTGACAGTGACTGCTGAGATCATTATACAGGTGGCTACTGCTGGGCAGGACACATCGCTGTGTGTGACGCTGTGTGACAGAGTGACAGTGACTGCTGAGATCATTATACAGGTGACTACTGCTGGGCAGGACACATCGCTGTGTGTGACACTGTGTGACAGGGTGACAGTGACTGCTGAGATCATTATACAGGTGGCTACTGCTGGGCAGGACACATCGCTGTGTGTGACACTGTGTGACAGGGTGACAGTGACTGCTGAGATCGTTATACAGGTGGCTACTGCTGGGCAGGACACATCGCTGTGTGTGACGCTGTGTGACAGGGTGACAGTGACTGCTGAGATCATTATACAGGTGGCTACTGCTGGGCAGGACACATCGCTGTGTGTGACGCTGTGTGACAGGGTGACAGTGACTGCTGAGATCATTATACAGGAGGCTACTGCTGGGCAGGACACATCGCTGTGTGGGACACTGTGTGACAGGGTGACAGTGACTGCTGAGATCATTATACAGGTGGCTACTGCTGGGCAGGACACATCGCTGTGTGTGACGCTGTGTGACAGGGTGACAGTTACTGCTGAGATCATTATACAGGTGGCTACTGCTGGGCAGGACACATCGCTGTGTGTGACGCTGTGTGACAGGGTGACAGTTACTGCTGAGATCATTATACAGGTGGCTACTGCTGGGCAGGACACATCGCTGTGTGTGACGCTGTGTGACAGGGTGACAGTGACTGCTGAGATCATTATACAGGTCACTACTGCTGGGCAGGACACATCGCTGTGTGTGACACTGTGTGACAGGGTGACAGTGACTGCTGAGATCATTATACAGGTCACTACTGCTGGGCAGGACACATCGCTGTGTGTGACACTGTGTGACAGGGTGACAGTGACTGCTGAGATCATTATACAGGTCACTACTGCTGGGCAGGACACATCGCTGTGTGTGACACTGTGTGACAGGGTGACAGTGACTGCTGAGATCATTATACAGGTCACTACTGCTGGGCAGGACACATCGCTGTGTGTGACACTGTGTGACAGGGTGACAGTGACTGCTGAGATCATTATACAGGTCACTACTGCTGGGCAGGACACATCGCTGTGTGTGACACTGTGTGACAGGGTGACAGTGACTGCTGAGATCATTATACAGGTCACTACTGCTGGGCAGGACACATCGCTGTGTGTGACACTGTGTGACAGGGTGACAGTGACTGCTGAGATCATTATACAGGTCACTACTGCTGGGCAGGACACATCGCTGTGTGTGACGCTGTGTGACAGAGTGACAGTGACTGCTGAGATCATTATACAGGTGACTACTGCTGGGCAGGACACATCGCTGTGTGTGACACTGTGTGACAGGGTGACAGTGACTGCTGAGATCATTATACAGGTGGCTACTGCTGGGCAGGACACATCGCTGTGTGTGACACTGTGTGACAGGGTGACAGTGACTGCTGAGATCATTATACAGGTGGCTACTGCTGGGCAGGACACATCGCTGTGTGTGACGCTGTGTGACAGGGTGACAGTGACTGCTGAGATCATTATACAGGTGGCTACTGCTGGGCAGGACACATCGCTGTGTGTGACGCTGTGTGACAGGGTGACAGTGACTGCTGAGATCATTATACAGCTGGCTACTGCTGGGCAGGACACATCGCTGTGTGTGACGCTGTGTGACAGGGTGACAGTGACTGCTGAGATCATTATACAGGTGGCTACTGCTGGGCAGGACACATCGCTGTGTGTGACGCTGTGTGACAGGGTGACAGTGACTGCTGAGATCATTATACAGGTGGCTACTGCTGGGCAGGACACATCGCTGTGTGTGACACTGTGTGACAGGGTGACAGTGACTGCTGAGATCATTATACAGGTGGCTGCTGCTAGGCAGGACACATCGCTGTGTGTGACACTGTGTGACAGGGTGACAGTGACTGCTGAGATCGCTATACAGGTGGCTACTGCTGGGCAGGACACATCGCTGTGTGTGACACTGTGTGACAGGGTGACAGTGACTGCTGAGATCATTATACAGGTGGCTACTGCTGGGAAGGACACATCGCTGTGTGTGACGCTGTGTGACAGGGTGACAGTGACTGCTGAGATCATTATACAGGTCACTACTGCTGGGCAGGACACATCGCTGTGTGTGACGCTGTGTGACAGGGTGACAGTGACTGCTGAGATCATTATACAGCTGGCTACTGCTGGGCAGGACACATCGCTGTGTGTGACGCTGTGTGACAGGGTGACAGTGACTGCTGAGATCATTATACAGATGGCTACTGCTGGGCAGGACACATCGCTGTGTGTGACGCTGTGTGACAGGGTGACAGTGACTGCTGAGATCATTATACAGGTGGCTACTGCTGGGCAGGACACATCGCTGTGTGTGACGCTGTGTGACAGGGTGACAGTGACTGCTGAGATCATTATACAGGTCACTACTGCTGGGCAGGACACATCGCTGTGTGTGACACTGTGTGACAGGGTGACAGTGACTGCTGAGATCATTATACAGGTGGCTACTGCTGGGCAGGACACATCGCTGTGTGTGACGCTGTGTGACAGGGTGACAGTGACTGCTGAGATCATTATACAGGTCACTACTGCTGGGCAGGACACATCGCTGTGTGTGACAGGGTGACAGTGACTGCTGAGATCATTATACAGGTGGCTACTGCTGGGCAGGACACATCACTGTGTGTGACGCTGTGTGACAGGGTGACAGTGACTGCTGAGATCATTATACAGGTGGCTGCTGCTGGGCAGGACACATCGCTGTGTGTGACGCTGTGTGACAGGGTGACAGTGACTGCTGAGATCATTATACAGGAGGCTACTGCTGGGCAGGACACATCGCTGTGTGTGACACTGTGTGACAGGGTGACAGTGACTGCTGAGATCATTATACAGGTCACTACTGCTGGGCAGGACACATCGCTGTGTGTGACGCTGTGTGACAGGGTGACAGTGACTGCTGAGATCATTATACAGGTGGCTACTGCTGGGCAGGACACATCGCTGTGTGTGACACTGTGTGACAGGGTGACAGTGACTGCTGAGATCGTTATACAGGTGGCTACTGCTTGGCAGGACACATCGCTGTGTGTGACGCTGTGTGACAGGGTGACAGTGACTGCTGAGATCGTTATACAGGTGGCTACTGCTGGGCAGGACACATCGCTGTGTGTGACACTGTGTGACAGGGTGACAGTGACTGCTGAGATCGTTATACAGGTCACTACTGCTGGGCAGGACACATCGCTGTGTGTGACGCTGTGTGACAGGGTGACAGTGACTGCTGAGATCATTATACAGGTAGCTACTGCTGGGCAGGACACATCGCTGTGTGTGACGCTGTGTGACAGGGTGACAGTGACTGCTGAGATCATTATACAGGTGGCTACTGCTGGGCAGGACACATCGCTGTGTGTGACACTGTGTGACAGGGTGACAGTGACTGCTGAGATCATTATACAGGTGGCTACTGCTGGGCAGGACACATCGCTGTGTGTGACGCTGTGTGACAGGGTGACAGTGACTGCTGAGATCATTATACAGGTGGCTACTGCTGGGCAGGACACATCGCTGTGTGTGACGCTGTGTGACAGGGTGACAGTGACTGCTGAGATCATTATACAGGTGGCTACTGCTGGGCAGGACACATCGCTGTGTGTGACGCTGTGTGACAGGGTGACAGTGACTGCTGAGATCATTATACAGGTGGCTGCTGCTGGGCAGGACACATCGCTGTGTGTGACACTGTGTGACAAGGTGACAGTGACTGCTGAGATCGTTATACAGGTCACTACTGCTGGGCAGGACACATCGCTGTGTGTGACGCTGTGTGACAGGGTGACAGTGACTGCTGAGATCATTAAACAGGTGGCTACTGCTGGGCAGGACACATCGCTGTGTGTGACGCTGTGTGACAGGGTGACAGTGACTTCTGAGATCATTATACAGGTGGCTACTGCTGGGCAGGACACATCGCTGTGTGTGACGCTGTGTGACAGGGTGACAGTGACTGCTGAGATCGTTATACAGGTGGCTGCTTCTGAGCAGGACACATCGCTGTGTGTGACACTGTGTGACAGGGTGACAGTGACTGCTGAGATCATTATACAGGTGGCTACTGCTGGGCAGGACACATCGCTGTGTGTGACGCTGTGTGACAGGGTGACAGTGACTGCTGAGATCGTTATACAGGTGGCTGCTGCTGGGCAGGACACATCGCTGTGTGTGACGCTGTGTGACAGGGTGACAGTGATTGCTGAGATCATTATACAGGTGGCTACTGCTGGGCAGGACACATCGCTGTGTGTGACGCTGTGTGACAGGGTGACAGTGACTGCTGAGATCAATATACAGGTCACTACTGCTGGGCAGGACACATCGCTGTGTGTGACGCTGTGTGACAGGGTGACAGTGACTGCTGAGATCATTATACAGGTGGCTACTGCTGGGCAGGACACATCGCTGTGTGTGACGCTGTGTGACAGGGTGACAGTGACTGCTGAGATCATTATACAGGTGGCTACTGCTGGGCAGGACACATCGCTGTGTGTGACGCTGTGTGACAGGGTGACAGTGATTGCTGAGATCATTATACAGGTCACTACTGCTTGGCAGGACACATCGCTGTGTGTGACACTGTGTGACAGGGTGACAGTGACTGCTGAGATCGTTATACAGGTGGCTACTGCTGGGCAGGACACATCGCTGTGTGTGACACTGTGTGACAGGGTGACAGTGACTGCTGAGATCATTATACAGGTGGCTACTGCTGGGCAGGACACATCGCTGTGTGTGACGCTGTGTGACAGGGTGACAGTGACTGCTGAGATCATTATACAGGTGGCTACTGCTGGGCAGGACACATCGCTGTGTGTGACGCTGTGTGACAGGGTGACAGTGACTGCTGAGATCATTATACAGGTGGCTACTGCTGGGCAGGACACATCGCTGTGTGTGACGCTGTGTGACAGGGTGACAGTGACTGCTGAGATCGTTACACAGGTGGCTACTGCTGGGCAGGACACATCGCTGTGTGTGACACTGTGTGACAGGGTGACAGTGACTGCTGAGATCATTATACAGGTGGCTACTGCTGGGCAGGACACATCGCTGTGTGTGACGCTGTGTGACAGGGTGACAGTGACTGCTGAGATCATTATACAGATGGCTACTGCTGGGCAGGACACATCGCTGTGTGTGACACTGTGTGACAGGGTGACAGTGACTGCTGAGATCATTATACAGGTGGCTACTGCTGGGCAGGACACATCGCTGTGTGTGACACTGTGTGACAGGGTGACAGTGACTGCTGAGATCATTATACAGGTGGCTACTGCTGGGCAGGACACATCGCTGTGTGTGACGCTGTGTGACAGGGTGACAGTGACTGCTGAGATCATTATACAGGTGGCTACTGCTGGGCAGGACACATCGCTGTGTGTGACACTGTGTGACAGGGTGACAGTGACTGCTGAGATCATTATACAGGTCACTACTGCTGGGCAGGACACATCGCTGTGTGTGACGCTGTGTGACAGGGTGACAGTGACTGGTGAGATCATTATACAGGTGGCTGCTGCTGGGCAGGACACATCGCTGTGTGTGACACTGTGTGACAGGGTGACAGTGACTGCTGAGATCATTATACAGGTGGCTACTGCTGGGCAGGACACATCGCTGTGTGTGACGCTGTGTG
Organism: Anomaloglossus baeobatrachus; assembly: GCF_048569485.1. Classification (NCBI taxonomy): domain Eukaryota; kingdom Metazoa; phylum Chordata; class Amphibia; order Anura; family Aromobatidae; genus Anomaloglossus; species Anomaloglossus baeobatrachus. Next base: position 973,113,663 of record NC_134353.1, read on the forward strand.
ACAGGGTGACAGTGACTGCTGAGATCATTATACAGGTCACTACTGCTGGGCAGGACACATCGCTGTGTGTGACACTGTGTGACAGGGTGACAGTGACTGCTGAGATCATTATACAGGTGGCTACTGCTGGGCAGGACACATCGCTGTGTGTGACGCTGTGTGACAGGGTGACAGTGACTGCTGAGATCATTATACAGGTGGCTACTGCTGGGCAGGACACATCGCTGTGTGTGACACTGTGTGACAGGGTGACAGTGACTGCTGAGATCATTATACAGGTGGCTACTGCTGGGAAGGACACATCGCTGTGTGTGACGCTGTGTGACAGGGTGACAGTGACTGCTGAGATCATTATACAGGTGGCTACTGCTGGGCAGGACACATCGCTGTGTGTAACGCTGTGTGACAGGGTGACAGTGACTGCTGAGATCATTATACAGGAGGCTACTGCTGGGCAGGACACATCGCTGTGTGTGACACTGTGTGACAGGGTGACAGTGACTGCTGAGATCATTATACAGGTGGCTACTGCTGGGCAGGACACATCGCTGTGTGTGACACTGTGTGACAGGGTGACAGTGACTGCTGAGATCGTTATACAGGTGGCTACTGCTGGGCAGGACACATCGCTGTGTGTGACGCTGTGTGACAGGGTGACAGTGACTGCTGAGATCATTATACAGGTCACTACTGCTGGGCAGGACACATCGCTGTGTGTGACGCTGTGTGACAGGGTGACAGTGACTGCTGAGATCATTATACAGGTGACTACTGCTGGGCAGGACACATCGCTGTGTGTGACGCTGTGTGACAGGGTGACAGTGACTGCTGAGATCATTATACAGGTCACTACTGCTGGGCAGGACACATCGCTGTGTGTGACGCTGTGTGACAGGGTGACAGTGACTGCTGAGATCATTATACAGGTCACTACTGCTGGGCAGGACACATCGCTGTGTGTGACGCTGTGTGACAGGGTGACAGTGACTGCTGAGATCATTATACAGGTGGCTACTGCTGGGCAGGACACATCGCTGTGTGTGACGCTGTGTGACAGGGTGACAGTGACTGCTGAGATCATTATACAGGTGGCTACTGCTGGGCAGGACACATCGCTGTGTGTGACACTGTGTGACAGGGTGACAGTGACTGCTGAGATCATTATACAGGTCACTACTGCTGGGCAGGACACATCGCTGTGTGTGACGCTGTGTGACAGGGTGACAGTGACTGCTGAGATCATTATACAGGTGGCTACTGCTGGGCAGGACACATCGCTGTGTGTGACACTGTGTGACAGGGTGACAGTGACTGCTGAGATCATTATACAGGTCACTACTGCTGGGCAGGACACATCGCTGTGTGTGACACTGTGTGACAGGGTGACAGTGACTGCTGAGATCATTATACAGGTCACTACTGCTGGGCAGGACACATCGCTGTGTGTGACGCTGTGTGACAGGGTGACAGTGACTGCTGAGATCATTATACAGGTGGCTACTGCTGGGCAGGACACATCGCTGTGTGTGACACTGTGTGACAGGGTGACAGTGACTGCTGAGATCATTATACAGGTGGCTACTGCTGGGCAGGACACATCGCTGTGTGTGACGCTGTGTGACAGGGTGACAGTGACTGCTGAGATCATTATACAGGTGGCTACTGCTGGGCAGGACACATCGCTGTGTGTGACGCTGTGTGACAGGGTGACAGTGACTGCTGAGATCGTTATACAGGTGGCTACTGCTGGGCAGGACACATCGCTGTGTGTGACACTGTGTGACAGGGTGACAGTGACTGCTGAGATCATTATACAGGTGGCTACTGCTGGGCAGGACACATCGCTGTGTGTGACGCTGTGTGACAGGGTGACAGTGACTGCTGAGATCATTATACAGGTGGCTACTGCTGGGCAGGACACATCGCTGTGTGTGACGCTGTGTGACAGGGTGACAGTGACTGCTGAGATCATTATACAGGTCACTACTGCTGGGCAGGACACATCGCTGTGTGTGACACTGTGTGACAGGGTGACAGTGACTGCTGAGATCATTATACAGGTCACTACTGCTGGGCAGGACACATCGCTGTGTGTGACACTGTGTGACAGGGTGACAGTGACTGCTGAGATCATTATACAGGTCACTACTGCTGGGCAGGACACATCGCTGTGTGTGACGCTGTGTGACAGGGTGACAGTGACTGCTGAGATCACTATACAGGTGGCTACTGCTGGGCAGGACACATCGCTGTGTGTGACGCTGTGTTACAGGGTGACAGTGACTGCTGAGATCATTATACAGGTGGCTACTGCTGAGCAGGACACATCGCTGTGTGTGACACTGTGTGACAGGGTGACAGTGACTGCTGAGATCATTATACAGGAGGCTACTGCTGGGCAGGACAGATCGCTGTGTGTGACACTGTGTGACAGGGTGACAGTGACTGCTGAGATCATTATACAGGTGGCTACTGCTGGGCAGGACACATCGCTGTATGTGACGCTGTGTGACAGGGTGACAGTGACTGCTGAGATCATTATACAGGTGGCTACTGCTGGGCAGGACACATCGCTGTGTGTGACGCTGTGTGACAGGGTGACAGTGACTGCTGAGATCATTATACAGGTCACTACTGCTGGGCAGGACACATCGCTGTGTGTGACACTGTGTGACAGGGTGACAGTGACTGCTGAGATCATTATACAGGTGGCTACTGCTGGGCAGGACACATCGCTGTGTGTGACACTGTGTGACAGGGTGACAGTGACTGCTGAGATCATTATACAGGAGGCTACTGCTGGGCAGGACACATCGCTGTGTGTGACACTGTGTGACAGGGTGACAGTGACTGCTGAGATCATTATACAGGTGGCTACTGCTGAGCAGGACACATCGCTGTGTGTGACACTGTGTGACAGGGTGACTGACTGCTGAGATCATTATACAGGAGGCTACTGCTGGACAGGACACATCGCTGTGTGTGACGCTGTGTGACAGGGTGACAGTGACTGCTGAGATCATTATACAGGAGGCTACTGCTGGGCAGGACACATCGCTGTGTGTGACGCTGTGTGACAGGGTGACAGTGACTGCTGAGATCATTATACAGGTGGTTACTGCTGGGCAGGGCACATCGCTGTGTGTGACGCTGTGTGACAGGGTGACAGTGACTGCTGAGATCATTATACAGGTGGCTACTGCTGGGCAGGACACATCGCTGTGTGTGACGCTGTGTGACAGGGTGACAGTGACTGCTGAGATCATTATACAGGTCACTACTGCTGGGCAGGACACATCGCTGTGTGTGACGCTGTGTGACAGGGTGACAGTGACTGCTGAGATCATTATACAGGTGGCTACTGCTGGGCAGGACACATCGCTGTGTGACACTGTGTGACAGGGTGACAGTGACTGCTGAGATCATTATACAGGTGGCTACTGCTGGGCAGGACACATCGCTGTGTGTGACGCTGTGTGACAGGGTGACAGTGACTGCTGAGATCATTATACAGGTGGCTACTGCTGGGCAGGACACATCGCTGTGTGTGACACTGTGTGACAGGGTGACAGTGACTGCTGAGATCATTATACAGGTGGATACTGCTGGGCAGGACACATCGCTGTGTGTGACGCTGTGTGACAGGGTGACAGTGACTGCTGAGATCATTATACAGGTGGCTACTGCTGGGCAGGACACATCGCTGTGTGTGACGCTGTGTGACAGGGTGACAGTGACTGCTGAGATCGTTATACAGGTGGCTACTGCTGGGCAGGACACATCGCTGTGTGTGACGCTGTGTGACAGGATCACAGTGACTGCTGAGATCATTATACAGGTGGCTACTGCTGGGCAGGACACATCGCTGTGTGTGACGCTGTGTGACAGGGTGACAGTGACTGCTGAGATCGTTATACAGGTCACTACTGCTGGGCAGGACACATCGCTGTGTGTGACGCTGTGTGACAGGGTGACAGTGACTGCTGAGATCATTATACAGGTCACTACTGCTGGGCAGGACACATCGCTGTGTGTGACGCTGTGTGACAGGGTGACAGTGACTGCTGAGATCATTATACAGGTGGTTACTGCTGGGCAGGACACATCGCTGTGTGTGACGCTGTGTGACAGGGTGACAGTGACTGCTGAGATCATTATACAGGTGGCTACTGCTGGGCAGGACACATCGCTGTGTGTGACGCTGTGTGACAGGGTGACAGTGACTGCTGAGATCGTTATACAGGTGGCTACTGCTGGGCAGGACACATCGCTGTGTGTGACACTGTGTGACAGGGTGACAGTGACTGCTGAGATCATTATACAGGTCACTACTGCTGGGCAGGACACATCGCTGTGTGTGACACTGTGTGACAGGGTGACAGTGACTGCTGAGATCGTTATACAGGTGGCTACTGCTGGGCAGGACACATCGCTGTGTGTGACGCTGTGTGACAGGGTGACAGTGACTGCTGAGATCATTATACAGGTGGCTACTGCTGGGCAGGACACATCGCTGTGTGTGACACTGTGACAGGGTGACAGTGACTGCTGAGATCATTATACAGGTGGCTACTGCTGGGCAGGACACATCGCTGTGTGTGACGCTGTGTGACAGGGTGACAGTGACTGCTGAGATCATTATACAGGTCACTACTGCTGGGCAGGACACATCGCTGTGTGTGACGCTGTGTGACAGGGTGACAGTGACTGCTGAGATCATTATACAGGTGGCTACTGCTGGGCAGGACACATCGCTGTGTGTGACACTGTGTGACAGGGTGACAGTGACTGCTGAAATCGTTATACAGGTGGCTACTGCTGGGCAGGACACATCGCTGTGTGTGACGCTGTGTGACAGGGTGACAGTGACTGCTGAGATCATTATACAGGTGGCTACTGCTGGGCAGGACACATCGCTGTGTGTGACACTGTGTGACAGGGTGACAGTGACTGCTGAGATCATTATACAGGTGGCTACTGCTGGGCAGGACACATCGCTGTGTGTGACGCTGTGTGACAGGGTGACAGTGACTGCTGAGATCATTATACAGGTCACTACTGCTGGGCATTACACATCGCTGTGTGTGACGCTGTGTGACAGGGTGACAGTGACTGCTGAGATCATTATACAGGTGGCTACTGCTGGGCAGGACACATCGCTGTGTGTGACGCTGTGTGACAGGGTGACAGTGACTGCTGAGATCATTATACAGGTGGCTACTGCTGGGCAGGACACATCGCTGTGTGTGACACTGTGTGACAGGGTGACAGTGACTGCTGAGATCATTATACAGGTCGCTACTGCTGGGCAGGACACATCGCTGTGTGTGACACTGTGTGACAGGGTGACAGTGACTGCTGAGATCATTATACAGGTCACTACTGCTGGGCAGGACACATCGCTGTGTGTGACGCTGTGTGACAGGGTGACAGTGACTGCTGAGATCATTATACAGGTGGCTACTGCTGGGCAGGACACATCGCTGTGTGTGACACTGTGTGACAGGGTGACAGTGACTGCTGAGATCATTATACAGGAGGCTACTGCTGGGCAGGACACATCGCTGTGTGTGACACTGTGTGACAGGGTGACAGTGACTGCTGAGATCGTTATACAGGTGGCTACTGCTGGGCAGGACACATCGCTGTGTGTGACACTGTGTGACAGGGTGACAGTGACTGCTGAGATCATTATACAGGTGGCTACTGCTGGGCAGGACACATCGCTGTGTGTGACACTGTGTGACAGGGTGACAGTGACTGCTGAGATCATTATACAGGTCACTACTGCTGGGCAGGACACATCGCTGTGTGTGACACTGTGTGACAGGGTGACAGTGACTGCTGAGATCATTATACAGGTGGCTACTGCTGGGCAGGACACATCGCTGTGTGTGACGCTGTGTGACAGGGTGACAGTGACTGCTGAGATCATTATACAGGTGGCTACTGCTGGGCAGGACACATCGCTGTGTGTGACGCTGTGTGACAGGGTGACAGTGACTGCTGAGATCATTATACAGGTGGCTACTGCTGGGCAGGACACATCGCTGTGTGTGACGCTGTGTGACAGGGTGACAGTGACTGCTGAGATCATTATACAGGTGGCTACTGCTGGGCAGGACACATCGCTGTGTGTGACACTGTGTGACAGGGTGACAGTGACTGCTGAGATCATTATACAGGTGGCTACTGCTGGGCAGGACACATCGCTGTGTGTGACAGGGTGACAGGGTGACAGTGACTGCTGAGATCATTATACAGGTGGCTACTGCTGGGCAGGACACATCGCTGTGTGTGACACTGTTTGACAGGGTGACAGTGACTGCTGAGATCATTATACAGGTGGCTACTGCTGGGCAGGACACATCGCTGTGTGTGACGCTGTGTGACAGGGTGACAGTGACTGCTGAGATCATTATACAGGTGGCTACTGCTGGGCAGGACACATCGCTGTGTGTGACACTGTGTGACAGGGTGACAGTGACTGCTGAGATCATTATACAGGTGGCTACTGCTGGGCAGGACACATCGCTGTGTGTGACACTGTGTGACAGGGTGACAGTGACTGCTGAGATCATTATACAGGTGGCTACTGCTGGGCAGGACACATCGCTGTGTGTGACGCTGTGTGACAGGGTGACAGTGACTGCTGAGATCATTATACAGGTGGCTACTGCTGGGCAGGACACATCGCTGTCTGTGACACTGTGTGACAGGGTGACAGTGACTGCTGAGATCATTATACAGGTGGCTACTGCTGGGCAGGACACATCGCTGTGTGTGACGCTGTGTGACAGGGTGACAGTGACTGCTGAGATCATTATACAGGTCACTACTGCTGGGCAGGACACATCGCTGTGTGTGACGCTGTGTGACAGGGTGACAGTGACTGCTGAGATCATTATACAGGTGGCTACTGCTGGGCAGGACACATCGCTGTGTGTGACACTGTGTGACAGGGTGACAGTGACTGCTGAGATCATTATACAGGTGGCTACTGCTGGACAGGACACATCGCTGTGTGTGACGCTGTGTGACAGGGTGACAGTGACTGCTGAGATCATTATACAGGTGGCTACTGCTGGGCAGGACACATCGCTGTGTGTAACGCTGTGTGACAGGGTGACAGTGACTGCTGAGATCATTATACAGGTCACTACTGCTGGGCAGGACACATCGCTGTGTGTGACGCTGTGTGACAGGGTGACAGTGACTGCTGAGATCATTATACAGGTCACTACTGCTGGGCAGGACACATCGCTGTGTGTGACACTGTGTGACAGGGTGACAGTGACTGCTGAGATCATTATACAGGTGGCTACTGCTGGACAGGACACATCGCTGTGTGTGACGCTGTGTGACAGGGTGACAGTGACTGCTGAGATCATTATACAGGAGGCTACTGCTGGGCAGGACACATCGCTGTGTGTGACACTGTGTGACAGGGTGACAGTGACTGCTGAGATCATTATACAGGTCACTACTGCTGGGCAGGACACATCGCTGTGTGTGACGCTGTGTGACAGGGTGACAGTGACTGCTGAGATCATTATACAGGTCACTACTGCTGGGCAGGACACATCGCTGTGTGTGACACTGTGTGACAGGGTGACAGTGACTGCTGAGATCATTATACAGGTCACTACTGCTGGGCAGGACACATCGCTGTGTGTGACACTGTGTGACAGGGTGACAGTGACTGCTGAGATCATTATACAGGACACTACTGCTGGGCAGGACACATCGCTGTGTGTGACGCTGTGTGACAGGGTGACAGTGACTGCTGAGATCATTATACAGGTCACTACTGCTGGGCAGGACACATCGCTGTGTGTGACGCTGTGTGACAGGGTGACAGTGACTGCTGAGATCATTATACAGGTGGCTACTGCTGGGCAGGACACATCGCTGTGTGTGACACTGTGTGACAGGGTGACAGTGACTGCTGAGATCATTATACAGGTCACTAATGCTGAGCAGGACACATCGCTGTGTGTGACGCTGTGTGACAGGGTGACAGTGACTGCTGAGATCATTATACAGGTCACTACTGCTGGGCAGGACACATCGCTGTGTGTGACACTGTGTGACAGGGTGACAGTGACTGCTGAGATCATTATACAGGTCACTACTGCTGGGCAGGACACATCGCTGTGTGTGACGCTGTGTGACAGGGTGACAGTGACTGCTGAGATCATTATACAGGTGGCTACTGCTGGGCAGGACACATCGCTATGTGTGACGCTGTGTGACAGGGTGACAGTGACTGCTGAGATCATTATACAGGTCACTACTGCTGGGCAGGACACATCGCTGTGTGTGACACTGTGTGACAGGGTGACAGTGACTGCTGAGATCATTATACAGGTCACTACTGCTGGGCAGGACACATCGCTGTGTGTGACACTGTGTGACAGGGTGACAGTGACTGCTGAGATCTTTATACAGGTGGCTACTGCTGGGCAGGACACATCGCTGTGTGTGACACTGTGTGACAGGGTGACAGTGACTGCTGAGATCATTATACAGGTCACTACTGCTGGGCAGGACACATCGCTGTGTGTGACGCTGTGTGACAGGGTGACAGTGACTGCTGAGATCATTATACAGGTGGCTACTGCTGGGCAGGACACATCGCTGTGTGTGACGCTGTGTGACAGGGTGACAGTGACTGCTGAGATCATTATACAGGTGGCTACTGCTGGGCAGGACACATCGCTGTGTGTAACGCTGTGTGACAGGGTGACAGTGACTGCTGAGATCATTATACAGGTCACTACTGCTGGGCAGGACACATCGCTGTGTGTGACACTGTGTGACAGGGTGACAGTGACTGCTGAGATCATTATACAGGTGGCTACTGCTGGGCAGGACACATCGCTGTGTGTGACGCTGTGTGACAGGGTCACAGTGACTGCTGAGATCATTATACAGGTCACTACTGCTGGGCAGGACACATCGCTGTGTGTGACACTGTGTGACAGGGTGACAGTGACTACTGAGATCATTATACAGGTCACTACTGCTGGGCAGGACACATCGCTGTGTGTGACGCTGTGTGACAGGGTGACAGTGACTGCTGAGATCATTATACAGGTCACTACTGCTGGGCAGGACACATCGCTGTGTGTGACGCTGTGTGACAGGGTGACAGTGACTGCTGAGATCATTATACAGGTGGCTACTGCTGGGCAGGACACATCGCTGTGTGTGACGCTGTGTGACAGGGTGACAGTGACTGCTGTGATCATTATACAGGTCGCTGCTGCTGGGCAGGACACATCGCTGTGTGTGACACTGTGTGACAGGGTGACAGTGACTGCTGAGATCATTATACAGGTGGCTACTGCTGGGCAGGACACATCGCTGTGTGTGACGCTGTGTGACAGGGTGACAGTGACTGCTGAGATCATTATACAGGTGGCTACTGCTGGGCAGGACACATCGCTGTGTGTGACACTGTGTGACAGGGTGACAGTGACTGCTGAGATCATTATATAGGTGGCTACTGCTGGGCAGGACACATCGCTGTGTGTGACGCTGTGTGACAGGGTGACAGTGACTGCTGAGATCATTATACAGGTCACTACTGCTGGGCAGGACACATCGCTGTGTGTGACACTGTGTGACAGGGTGACAGTGACTGCTGAGATCATTATATAGGTGGCTACTGCTGGGCAGGACACATCGCTGTGTGTGACGCTGTGTGACAGGGTGACAGTGACTGCTGAGATCATTATACAGGTGGCTGCTGCTGGGCAGGACACATCGCTGTGTGTGACACTGTGTGACAGGGTGACAGTGACTGCTGAGATCATTATACAGGTCACTACTGCTGGGCAGGAGGCATCGCTGTGTGTGACGCTGTGTGACAGGGTGACAGTGACTGCTGAGATCATTATACAGGTGGCTACTGCTGGGCAGGACACATCGCTGTGTGTGACACTGTGTGACAGGGTGACAGTGACTGCTGAGATCATTATACAGGTGGCTACTGCTGGGCAGGACACATCGCTGTGTGTGACGCGGTGTGACAGGGTGACAGTGACTGCTGAGATCATTATACAGGTGGCTACTGCTGGGCAGGACACATCGCTGTGTGTGACACTGTGTGACAGGGTGACAGTGACTGCTAAGATCATTATACAGGTGGCTACTGCTGGGCAGGACACATCGCTGTGTGTGACACTGTGTGACAGGGTGACAGTGACTGCTGAGATCATTATACAGGTGGCTGCTGCTGGGCAGGACACATCGCTGTGTGTGACGCTGTGTGACAGGGTGACAGTGACTGCTGAGATCGTTATACAGGTGGCTACTGCTGGGCAGGACACATCGCTGTGTGTGACACTGTGTGACAGGGTGACAGTGACTGCTGAGATCATTATACAGGTCACTACTGCTGGGCAGGACACATCGCTGTGTGTGACGCTGTGTGACAGGGTGACAGTGACTGCTGAGATCATTATACAGGTCACTACTGCTGGGCAGGACACATCGCTGTGTGTGACGCTGTGTGACAGGGTGACAGTGACTGCTGAGATCATTATACAGGTCACTACTGCTGGGCAGGACACATCGCTGTGTGTGACACTGTGTGACAGGGTGACAGTGACTGCTGAGATCGTTATACAGGTGGCTACTGCTGGGCAGGACACATCGCTGTGTGTGACGCTGTGTGACAGGGTGACAGTGACTGCTGAGATCATTATACAGGTGGCTGCTGCTGGGCAGGACACATCGCTGTGTGTGACACTGTGTGACAGGGTGACAGTGACTGCTGAGATCGTTATACAGGTGGCTACTGCTGGGCAGGACACATCGCTGTGTATGACGCTGTGTGACAGGGTGACAGTGACTGCTGAGATCATTATACAGGTGGCTACTGCTGGGCAGGACACATCGCTGTGTGTGACGCTGTGTGACAGGGTGACAGTGACTGCTGAGATCATTATACAGGTGGCTACTGCTGGGCAGGACACATCGCTGTGTGTGACGCTGTGTGACAGGGTGACAGTGACTGCAGAGATCATTATACAGGTGGCTACTGCTGGGCAGGACACATCGCTGTGTGTGACACTGTGTGACAGGGTGACAGTGACTGCTGAGATCATTATACAGGTCACTACTGCTGGGCAGGACACATCGCTGTGTGTGACACTGTGTGACAGGGTGACAGTGACTGCTGAGATCATTATACAGGTGGCTACTGCTGGGCAGGACACATCGCTGTGTGTGACACTGTGTGACAGGGTGACAGTGACTGCTGAGATCATTATTCAGGTCACTACTGCTGGGCAGGACACATCGCTGTGTGTGACGCTGTGTGACAGGGTGACAGTGACTGCTGAGATCATTATACAGGTCGCTACTGCTGGGCAGGACACATCGCTGTGTGTGACGCTGTGTGACAGGGTGACAGTGACTGCTGAGATCATTATACAGGAGGCTACTGCTGGGCAGGACACATCGCTGTGTGTGACGCTGTGTGACAGGGTGACAGTGACTGCTGAGATCATTATACAGGTCACTACTGCTGGGCAGGACACATCGCTGTGTGTGACACTGTGTGACAGGGTGACAGTGACTGCTGAGATCATTATACAGGTGGCTACTGCTGGGCAGGACATATCGCTGTGTGTGACACTGTGTGACAGGGTGACAGTGACTGCTGAGATCATTATACAGGTCACTACTGCTGGGCAGGACACATCGCTGTGTGTGATGCTGTGTGTGACGCTGTGTGTGACAGGGTGACAGTGACTGCTGAAATCATTATACAGGTGGCTACTGCTGGGCAGGACACATCGCTGTGTGTGACACTGTGTGACAGGGTGACAGTGACTGCTGAGATCATTATACAGGTGGCTACTGCTGGGCAGGACACATCGCTGTGTGTGACACTGTGTGACAGGGTGACAGTGACTGCTGAGATCATTATACAGGTGGCTACTGCTGGGCAGGACACATCGCTGTGTGTGACACTGTGTGACAGGGTGACAGTGACTGCTGAGATCATTATACAGGTGGCTACTGCTGGGCAGGACACATCGCTGTGTGACGCTGTGTGACAGGGTGACAGTGACTGCTGAGATCATTATACAGGTGGCTACTGCTGGGCAGGACACATCGCTGTGTGTGACACTGTGTGCCAGGGTGACAGTGACTGCTGAGATCATTATACAGGTCACTACTGCTGGGCAGGACACATCGCTGTGTGTGACACTGTGTGACAGGGTGACAGTGACTGCAGAGATCATTATACAGGACACTACTGCTGGGCAGGACACATCGCTGTGTGTGACACTGTGTGACAGGATCACAGTGACTGCTGAGATCATTATACAGGTGGCTGCTGCTGGGCAGGACACATCGCTGTGTGTGACGCTGTGTGACAGGGTGACAGTGACTGCTGAGATCATTATACAGGTGACTACTGCTGGGCAGGACACATCGCTGTGTGTGACACTGTGTGACAGGGTGACAGTGACTGCTGAGATCATTATACAGGTGGCTACTGCTGGGCAGGACACATCGCTGTGTGTGACGCTGTGTGACAGGGTGACAGTGACTGCTGAGATCATTATACAGGTGGCTACTGCTGGGCAGGACACATCGCTGTGTGTGACGCTGTGTGACAGGGTGACAGTGACTGCTGAGATCGTTATACAGGACACTACTGCTGGGCAGGACACATCGCTGTGTGTGACGCTGTGTGACAGGGTGACAGTGACTGCTGAGATCATTATACAGGACACTACTGCTGGGCAGGACACATCGCTGTGTGTGACGCTGTGTGACAGGGTGACAGTGACTGCTGAGATCATTATACAGGTGACTACTGCTGGGCAGGACACATCGCTGTGTGTGACACTGTGTGACAGGGTGACAGTGACTGCTGAGATCATTATACAGGTGGCTACTGCTGGGCAGGACACATCGCTGTGTGTGACGCTGTGTGACAGGGTGACAGTGACTGCTGAGATCATTATACAGGTGGCTACTGCTGGGCAGGACACATCGCTGTGTGTGACGCTGTGTGACAGGGTGACAGTGACTGCTGAGATCATTATACAGGTGGCTGCTGCTGGGCAGGACACATCGCTGTGTGTGACACTGTGTGACAGGGTGACAGTGACTGCTGAGATCGTTATACAGGTGGCTACTGCTGGGCAGGACACATCGCTGTGTATGACGCTGTGTGACAGGGTGACAGTGACTGCTGAGATCATTATACAGGTGGCTACTGCTGGGCAGGACACATCGCTGTGTGTGACGCTGTGTGACAGGGTGACAGTGACTGCTGAGATCATTATACAGGTGGCTACTGCTGGGCAGGACACATCGCTGTGTGTGACACTGTGTGACAGGGTGACAGTGACTGCTGAGATCATTATACAGGTCACTACTGCTGGGCAGGACACATCGCTGTGTGTGACGCTGTGTGACAGGGTGACAGTGACTGCTGAGATCATTATACAGGTCGCTACTGCTGGGCAGGACACATCGCTGTGTGTGACGCTGTGTGACAGGGTGACAGTGACTGCTGAGATCATTATACAGGAGGCTACTGCTGGGCAGGACACATCGCTGTGTGTGACGCTGTGTGACAGGGTGACAGTGACTGCTGAGATCATTATACAGGTGGCTACTGCTGGGCAGGACACATCGCTGTGTGTGACGCTGTGTGACAGGGTGACAGTGACTGCTGAGATCATTATACAGGTCACTACTGCTGGGCAGGACACATCGCTGTGTGTGACACTGTGTGACAGGGTGACAGTGACTGCTGAGATCATTATACAGGTGGCTACTGCTGGGCAGGACATATCGCTGTGTGTGACACTGTGTGACAGGGTGACAGTGACTGCTGAGATCATTATACAGGTGACTACTGCTGGGCAGGACACATCGCTGTGTGTGACGCTGTGTGTGACGCTGTGTGTGACAGGGTGACAGTGACTGCTGAAATCATTATACAGGTGGCTACTGCTGGGCAGGACACATCGCTGTGTGTGACACTGTGTGACAGGGTGACAGTGACTGCTGAGATCATTATACAGGTGGCTACTGCTGGGCAGGACACATCGCTGTGTGTGACACTGTGTGCCAGGGTGACAGTGACTGCTGAGATCATTATACAGGTGGCTACTGCTGGGCAGGACACATCGCTGTGTGTGACGCTGTGTGACAGGGTGACAGTGACTGCTGAGATCATTATACAGGTGGCTACTGCTGGGCAGGACACATCACTGTGTGTGACACTGTGTGACAGGGTGACAGTGACTGCTGAGATCATTATACAGGTGGCTACTGCTGGGCAGGACACATCGCTGTGTGTGACACTGTGTGACAGGGTGACAGTGACTGCTGAGATCATTATACAGGTGGCTACTGCTGGGCAGGACACATCGCTGTGTGTGACGCTGTGTGACAGGGTGACAGTGACTGCTGAGATCATTATACAGGTGGCTACTGCTGGGCAGGACACATCGCTGTGTGTGACGCTGTGTGATAGGGTGACAGTGACTGCTGAGATCATTATACAGGTGGCTACTGCTGGGCAGGACACATCGCTGTGTGTGACACTGTGTGACAGGGTGACAGTGACTGCTGAGATCGTTATACAGGTGGCTACTGCTGGGCAGGACACATCGCTGTGTGTGACGCTGTGTGACAGGGTGACAGTGACTGCTGAGATCATTATACAGGTGGCTACTGCTGGGCAGGACACATCGCTGTGTGTGACGCTGTGTGACAGGGTGACAGTGACTGCTGAGATCATTATACAGGTCACTACTGCTGGGCAGGACACATCGCTGTGTGTGACACTGTGTGACAGGGTGACAGTGACTGCTGAGATCATTATACAGGTCACTACTGCTGGGCAGGACACATCGCTGTGTGTGACGCTGTGTGACAGGGTGACAGTGACTGCTGAGATCATTATACAGGTGGCTACTGCTAGGCAGGACACATCGCTGTGTGTGACACTGTGTGACAGGGTGACAGTGACTGCTGAGATCATTATACAGGTGGCTACTGCTGGGCAGGACACATCGCTGTGTGTGACGCTGTGTGACAGGGTGACAGTGACTGCTGAGATCATTATACAGGTGGCTACTGCTGGGCAGGACACATCGCTGTGTTTGACGCTGTGTGACAGGGTGACAGTGACTGCTGAGATCATTATACAGGTGGCTGCTGCTGGGCAGGACACATCGCTGTGTGGGACACTGTGTGACAGGGTGACAGTGACTGCTGAGATCATTATACAGGTGGCTACTGCTGGGCAGGACACATCGCTGTGTGTGACGCTGTGTGACAGGGTGACAGTGACTGCTGAGATCGTTATACAGGTCACTACTGCTGGGCAGGACACATCGCTGTGTGTGACGCTGTGTGACAGGGTGACAGTGACTGCTGAGATCGTTATACAGGTCACTACTGCTGGGCAGGACACATCGCTGTGTGTGACGCTGTGTGACAGGGTGACAGTGACTGGTGAGATCATTATACAGGTGGCTACTGCTGGGCAGGACACATCGCTGTGTGTGACGCTGTGTGACAGGGTGACAGTGACTGCTGAGATCATTATACAGGAGGCTACTGCTGGGCAGGACACATCGCTGTGTGTGACACTGTGTGACAGGGTGACAGTGACTGCTGAGATCATTATACAGGTCACTACTGCTGGGCAGGACACATCGCTGTGTGTGACACTGTGTGACAGGGTGACAGTGACTGCTGAGATCATTATACAGGTGGCTACTGCTGGGCAGGACACATCGCTGTGTGTGACGCTGTGTGACAGGGTGACAGTGACTGCTGAGATCATTATACAGGTGGCTACTGCTGGGCAGGACACATCGCTGTGTGTGACGCTGTGTGACAGGGTGACAGTGACTGCTGAGATCGTTATACAGGTCACTACTGCTGGGCAGGACACATCGCTGTGTGTGACGCTGTGTGACAGGGTGACAGTGACTGGTGAGATCATTATACAGGTCACTACTGCTGGGCAGGACACATCGCTGTGTGTGACGCTGTGTGACAGGGTGACAGTGACTGGTGAGATCATTATACAGGTGGCTACTGCTGGGCAGGACACATCGCTGTGTGTGACGCTGTGTGACAGGGTGACAGTGACTGCTGAGATCATTATACAGGAGGCTACTGCTGGGCAGGACACATCGCTGTGTGTGACACTGTGTGACAGGGTGACAGTGACTGCTGAGATCATTATACAGGTCACTACTGCTGGGCAGGACACATCGCTGTGTGTGACACTGTGTGACAGGGTGACAGTGACTGCTGAGATCATTATACAGGTGGCTACTGCTGGGCAGGACACATCGCTGTGTGTGACGCTGTGTGACAGGGTGACAGTGACTGCTGAGATCATTATACAGGAGGCTACTGCTGGGCAGGACACATCGCTGTGTGTGACACTGTGTGACAGGGTGACAGTGACTGCTGAGATCATTATACAGGTCACTACTGCTGGGCAGGACACATCGCTGTGTGTGACACTGTGTGACAGGGTGACAGTGACTGCTGAGATCGTTATACAGGTGGCTACTGCTGGGCAGGACACATCGCTGTGTGTGACGCTGTGTGACAGGGTGACAGTGACTGCTGAGATCATTATACAGGTCGCTACTGCTGGGCAGGACACATCGCTGTGTGTGACACTGTGTGACAGGGTGACAGTGACTGCTGAGATCATTATACAGGTCACTACTGCTGGGCAGGACACATCGCTGTGTGTGACACTGTGTGACAGGGTGACAGTGACTGCTGAGATCATTATACAGGTCACTACTGCTGAGCAGGACACATCGCTGTGTGTGACACTGTGTGACAGGGTGACAGTGACTGCTGAGATCATTATACAGGTGGCTACTGCTGGGCAGGACACATCGCTGTGTGTGACGCTGTGTGACAGGGTGACAGTGACTGCTGAGATCATTATACAGGTGGCTACTGCTGGGCAGGACACATCGCTGTGTGTGACACTGTGTGACAGGGTGACAGTGACTGCTGAGATCATTATACAGGTGGCTACTGCTGGGCAGGACACATCGCTGTGTGTGACACTGTGACAGGGTGACAGTGACTGCTGAGATCATTATACAGGTCACTACTGCTGGGCAGGACACATCGCTGTGTGTGACACTGTGTGACAGGGTGACAGTGACTGCTGAGATCATTATACAGGTGGCTACTGCTGGGCAGGACACATCGCTGTGTGTGACACTGTGTGACAGGGTGACAGTGACTGCTGAGATCATTATACAGGTGGCTACTGCTGGGCAGGACACATCGCTGTGTGTGACACTGTGTGACAGGGTGACAGTGACTGCTGAGATCATTATACAGGTGGCTACTGCTGGGCAGGACACATCGCTGTGTGTGACACTGTGTGACAGGGTGACAGTGACTGCTGAGATCATTATACAGGTGGCTACTGCTGGGCAGGACACATCGCTGTGTGTGACGCTGTGTGACAGGGTGACAGTGACTGCTGAGATCATTATACAGGTGGCTACTGCTGGGCAGGACACATCGCTGTGTGTGACGCTGTGTGACAGGGTGACAGTGACTGCTGAGATCATTATACAGGTGGCTACTGCTGGGCAGGACACATCGCTGTGTGTGACACTGTGTGACAGGGTGACAGTGACTGCTGAGATCGTTATACAGGTCACTACTGCTGGGCAGGACACATCGCTGTGTGTGACGCTGTGTGACAGGGTGACAGTGACTGCTGAGATCATTATACAGGTGGCTACTGCTGGGCAGGACACATCGCTGTGTGTGACACTGTGTGACAGGGTGACAGTGACTGCTGAGATCATTATACAGGTGGCTACTGCTGGGCAGGACACATCGCTGTGTGTGACGCTGTGTGACAGGGTGACAGTGACTGCTGAGATCATTATACAGGTGGCTACTGCTGGGCAGGACACATCGCTGTGTGTGACACTGTGTGACAGGGTGACAGTGACTGCTGAGATCATTATACAGGTGGCTACTGCTGGGCAGGACACATCGTTGTGTGTGACGCTGTGTGACAGGGTGACAGTGACTGCTGAGATCATTATACAGGTGGCTACTGCTGGGCAGGACACATCGCTGTGTGTGACGCTGTGTGACAGGGTGACAGTGACTGTTGAGATCATTATACAGGTGGCTACTGCTGGGCAGGACACATCGCTGTGTGTGACGCTGTGTGACAGGGTGACAGTGACTGCTGAGATCATTATACAGGTGGCTACTGCTGGGCAGGACACATCGCTGTGTGTGACGCTGTGTGACAGGGTGACAGTGACTGCTGAGATCATTATACAGGTGGCTACTGCTGGGCAGGACACATCGCTGTGTGTGACACTGTGTGACAGGGTGACAGTGACTGCTGAGATCATTATACAGGTCACTACTGCTGGGCAGGACACATCGCTGTGTGTGACGCTGTGTGTGACGCTGTGTGTGACAGGGTGACAGTGACTGCTGAAATCATTATACAGGTGGCTACTGCTGGGCAGGACACATCGCTGTGTGTGACACTGTGTGACAGGGTGACAGTGACTGCTGAGATCATTATACAGGTGGCTACTGCTGGGCAGGACACATCGCTGTGTGTGACACTGTGTGCCAGGGTGACAGTGACTGCTGAGATCATTATACAGGTGGCTACTGCTGGGCAGGACACATCGCTGTGTGTGACGCTGTGTGACAGGGTGACAGTGACTGCTGAGATCATTATACAGGTGGCTACTGCTGGGCAGGACACATCACTGTGTGTGACACTGTGTGACAGGGTGACAGTGACTGCTGAGATCATTATACAGGTGGCTACTGCTGGGCAGGACACATCGCTGTGTGTGACACTGTGTGACAGGGTGACAGTGACTGCTGAGATCATTATACAGGTGGCTACTGCTGGGCAGGACACATCGCTGTGTGTGACGCTGTGTGACAGGGTGACAGTGACTGCTGAGATCATTATACAGGTGGCTACTGCTGGGCAGGACACATCGCTGTGTGTGACGCTGTGTGACAGGGTGACAGTGACTGCTGAGATCATTATACAGGTCACTACTGCTGGGCAGGACACATCGCTGTGTGTGACGCTGTGTGACAGGGTGACAGTGACTGCTGAGATCATTATACAGGTGGCTACTGCTAGGCAGGACACATCGCTGTGTGTGACACTGTGTGACAGGGTGACAGTGACTGCTGAGATCGTTATACAGGTGGCTACTGCTGGGCAGGACACATCGCTGTGTGTGACGCTGTGTGACAGGGTGACAGTGACTGCTGAGATCGTTATACAGGTCACTACTGCTGGGCAGGACACATCGCTGTGTGTGACGCTGTGTGACAGGGTGACAGTGACTGCTGAGATCATTATACAGGTCACTACTGCTGGGCAGGACACATCGCTGTGTGTGACACTGTGTGACAGGGTGACAGTGACTGCTGAGATCATTATACAGGTGGCTACTGCTGGGCAGGACACATCGCTGTGTGTGACACTGTGTGACAGGGTGACAGTGACTGCTGAGATCATTATACAGGTGGCTACTGCTGGGCAGGACACATCGCTGTGTGTGACGCTGTGTGACAGGGTGACAGTGACTGGTGAGATCATTATACAGGTGGCTACTGCTGGGCAGGACACATCGCTGTGTGTGACGCTGTGTGACAGGGTGACAGTGACTGCTGAGATCATTATACAGGAGGCTACTGCTGGGCAGGACACATCGCTGTGTGTGACACTGTGTGACAGGGTGACAGTGACTGCTGAGATCATTATACAGGTCACTACTGCTGGGCAGGACACATCGCTGTGTGTGACACTGTGTGACAGGGTGACAGTGACTGCTGAGATCATTATACAGGTGGCTACTGCTGGGCAGGACACATCGCTGTGTGTGACGCTGTGTGACAGGGTGACAGTGACTGCTGAGATCATTATACAGGTGGCTACTGCTGGGCAGGACACATCGCTGTGTGTGACGCTGTGTGACAGGGTGACAGTGACTGCTGAGATCGTTATACAGGTCACTACTGCTGGGCAGGACACATCGCTGTGTGTGACGCTGTGTGACAGGGTGACAGTGACTGGTGAGATCATTATACAGGTCACTACTGCTGGACAGGACACATCGCTGTGTGTGACGCTGTGTGACAGGGTGACAGTGACTGCTGAGATCATTATACAGGTCACTACTGCTGGGCAGGACACATCGCTGTGTGTGACACTGTGTGACAGGGTGACAGTGACTGCTGAGATCATTATACAGGTGGCTACTGCTGGGCAGGACACATCGCTGTGTGTGACACTGTGTGACAGGGTGACAGTGACTGGTGAGATCATTATACAGGTGGCTACTGCTGGGCAGGACACATCGCTGTGTGTGACGCTGTGTGACAGGGTGACAGTGACTGCTGAGATCATTATACAGGAGGCTACTGCTGGGCAGGACACATCGCTGTGTGTGACACTGTGTGACAGGGTGACAGTGACTGCTGAGATCATTATACAGGTCACTACTGCTGGGCAGGACACATCGCTGTGTGTGACACTGTGTGACAGGGTGACAGTGACTGCTGAGATCATTATACAGGTGGCTACTGCTGGGCAGGACACATCGCTGTGTGTGACGCTGTGTGACAGGGTGACAGTGACTGCTGAGATCATTATACAGGAGGCTACTGCTGGGCAGGACACATCGCTGTGTGTGACGCTGTGTGACAGGGTGACAGTGACTGCTGAGATCATTATACAGGTCACTACTGCTGGGCAGGACACATCGCTGTGTGTGACACTGTGTGACAGGGTGACAGTGACTGCTGAGATCGTTATACAGGTGGCTACTGCTGGGCAGGACACATCGCTGTGTGTGACGCTGTGTGACAGGGTGACAGTGACTGCTGAGATCATTATACAGGTCGCTACTGCTGGGCAGGACACATCGCTGTGTGTGACACTGTGTGACAGGGTGACAGTGACTGCTGAGATCATTATACAGGTCACTACTGCTGGGCAGGACACATCGCTGTGTGTGACACTGTGTGACAGGGTGACAGTGACTGCTGAGATCATTATACAGGTCACTACTGCTGAGCAGGACACATCGCTGTGTGTGACACTGTGTGACAGGGTGACAGTGACTGCTGAGATCATTATACAGGTGGCTACTGCTGGGCAGGACACATCGCTGTGTGTGACGCTGTGTGACAGGGTGACAGTGACTGCTGAGATCATTATACAGGTGGCTACTGCTGGGCAGGACACATCGCTGTGTGTGACACTGTGTGACAGGGTGACAGTGACTGCTGAGATCATTATACAGGTGGCTACTGCTGGGCAGGACACATCGCTGTGTGTGACACTGTGACAGGGTGACAGTGACTGCTGAGATCATTATACAGGTCACTACTGCTGGGCAGGACACATCGCTGTGTGTGACACTGTGTGACAGGGTGACAGTGACTGCTGAGATCATTATACAGGTGGCTACTGCTGGGCAGGACACATCGCTGTGTGTGACACTGTGTGACAGGGTGACAGTGACTGCTGAGATCATTATACAGGTGGCTACTGCTGGGCAGGACACATCGCTGTGTGTGACGCTGTGTGACAGGGTGACAGTGACTGCTGAGATCATTATACAGGTGGCTACTGCTGGGCAGGACACATCGCTGTGTGTGACGCTGTGTGACAGGGTGACAGTGACTGCTGAGATCATTATACAGGTGGCTACTGCTGGGCAGGACACATCGCTGTGTGTGACGCTGTGTGACAGGGTGACAGTGACTGCTGAGATCATTATACAGGTGGCTACTGCTGGGCAGGACACATCGCTGTGTGTGACACTGTGTGACAGGGTGACAGTGACTGCTGAGATCGTTATACAGGTCACTACTGCTGGGCAGGACACATCGCTGTGTGTGACGCTGTGTGACAGGGTGACAGTGACTGCTGAGATCATTATACAGGTGGCTACTGCTGGGCAGGACACATCGCTGTGTGTGACACTGTGTGACAGGGTGACAGTGACTGCTGAGATCATTATACAGGTGGCTACTGCTGGGCAGGACACATCGCTGTGTGTGACGCTGTGTGACAGGGTGACAGTGACTGCTGAGATCATTATACAGGTGGCTACTGCTGGGCAGGACACATCGCTGTGTGTGACACTGTGTGACAGGGTGACAGTGACTGCTGAGATCATTATACAGGTGGCTACTGCTGGGCAGGACACATCGCTGTGTGTGACGCTGTGTGACAGGGTGACAGTGACTGCTGAGATCATTATACAGGTGGCTACTGCTGGGCAGGACACATCGCTGTGTGTGACGCTGTGTGACAGGGTGACAGTGACTGCTGAGATCATTATACAGGTGGCTACTGCTGGGCAGGACACATCGCTGTGTGTGACACTGTGTGACAGGGTGACAGTGACTGCTGAGATCATTATACAGGTCACTACTGCTGGGCAGGACACATCGCTGTGTGTGATGCTGTGTGACAGGGTGACAGTGACTGGTGAGATCATTATACAGGTGGCTGCTGCTGGGCAGGACACATCGCTGTGTGTGACGCTGTGTGACAGGGTGACAGTGACTGCTGAGATCATTATACAGGTGGCTGCTGCTGGGCAGGACACATCGCTGTGTGTGACGCTGTGTGACAGGGTGACAGTTACTGCTGAGATCATTATACAGGTGGCTACTGCTGGGCAGGACACATCGCTGTGTGTGACGCTGTGTGACAGGGTGACAGTGACTGCTGAGATCATTATATAGGTCACTACTGCTGGGCAGGACACATCGCTGTGTGTGACGCTGTGTGACAGGGTGACAGTGACTGCTGAGATCGTTATACAGGTGGCTACTGCTGGGCAGGACACATCGCTGTGTGTGACACTGTGTGACAGGGTGACAGTGACTGCTGAGATCATTATACAGGTGGCTACTGCTGGGCAGGACACATCGCTGTGTGTGACACTGTGTGACAGGGTGACAGTGACTGCTGAGATCATTATACAGGTGGCTACTGCTGGGCAGGACACATCGCTGTGTGTGACGCTGTGTGACAGGGTGACAGTGACTGCTGAGATCATTATACAGGTGGCTACTGCTGGGCAGGACACATCGCTGTGTGTGACGCTGTGTGACAGGGTGACAGTGACTGCTGAGATCATTATACAGGTCACTACTGCTGGGCAGGACACATCGCTGTGTGTGATGCTGTGTGACAGGGTGACAGTGACTGGTGAGATCATTATACAGGTGGCTGCTGCTGGGCAGGACACATCGCTGTGTGTGACGCTGTGTGACAGGGTGACAGTGACTGCTGAGATCATTATACAGGTGGCTGCTGCTGGGCAGGACACATCGCTGTGTGTGACACTGTGTGACAGGGTGACAGTGACTGCTGAGATCATTATACAGGTGGCTACTGCTGGACAGGACACATCGCTGTGTGTGACGCTGTGTGACAGGGTGACAGTGACTGCTGAGATCATTATACAGGTGGCTACTGCTGGGCAGGACACATCGCTGTGTGTAACGCTGTGTGACAGGGTGACAGTGACTGCTGAGATCATTATACAGGTGGCTACTGCTGGACAGGACACATCGCTGTGTGTGACGCTGTGTGACAGGGTGACAGTGACTGCTGAGATCATTATACAGGAGGCTACTGCTGGGCAGGACACATCGCTGTGTGTGACGCTGTGTGACAGGGTGACAGTGACTGCTGAGATCATTATACAGGTGGCTGCTGCTGGGCAGAACACATCGCTGTGTGTGACGCTGTGTGACAGGGTGACAGTGACTGCTGAGATCATTATACAGGTGGCTACTGCTGGGCAGGACACATCGCTGTGTGTGACACTGTGTGACAGGGTGACAGTGACTGCTGAGATCATTATACAGGTCACTACTGCTGAGCAGGACACATCGCTGTGTGTGACGCTGTGTGACAGGGTGACAGTGACTGCTGAGATCATTATACAGGTCACTACTGCTGGGCAGGACACATCGCTGTGTGTGACACTGTGTGACAGGGTGACAGTGACTGCTGAGATCATTATACAGGTGGCTACTGCTGGGCAGGACACATCGCTGTGTGTGACACTGTGTGACAGGGTGACAGTGACTGCTGAGATCATTATACAGGTCACTACTGCTGGGCAGGACACATCGCTGTGTGTGACGCTGTGTGACAGGGTGACAGTGACTGCTGAGATCATTATACAGGTGGCTATTGCTGGGCAGGACACATCGCTGTGTGTAACGCTGTGTGACAGGGTGACAGTGACTGCTGAGATCATTATACAGGTCACTACTGCTGGGCAGGACACATCGCTGTGTGTGACACTGTGTGACAGGGTGACAGTGACTGCTGAGATCATTATACAGGTGGCTACTGCTGGGCAGGACACATCGCTGTGTGTGACGCTGTGTGACAGGGTGACAGTGACTGCTGAGATCATTATACAGGTCACTACTGCTGGGCAGGACACATCGCTGTGTGTGACGCTGTGTGACAGGGTGACAGTGACTGCTGAGATCATTATACAGGTGGCTACTGCTGGGCAGGACACATCGCTGTGTGTGACGCTGTGTGACAGGGTGACAGTGACTGCTGAGATCATTATACAGGTCGCTGCTGCTGGGCAGGACACATCGCTGTGTGTGACACTGTGTGACAGGGTGACAGTGACTGCTGAGATCATTATACAGGTGGCTACTGCTGGGCAGGACACATCGCTGTGTGTGACACTGTGTGACAGGGTGACAGTGACTGCTGAGATCATTATACAGGTGGCTACTGCTGGGCAGGACACATCGCTGTGTGTGACACTGTGTGACAGGGTGACAGTGACTGCTGAGATCATTATACAGGTCACTACTGCTGGGCAGGACACATCGCTGTGTGTGACGCTGTGTGTGACAGGGTGACAGTGACTGCTGAAATCATTATACAGGTGGCTACTGCTGGACAGGACACATCGCTGTGTGTGACACTGTGTGACAGGGTGACAGTGACTGCTGAGATCATTATACAGGTGGCTACTGCTGGGCAGGACACATCGCTGTGTGTGACACTGTGTGACAGGGTGACAGTGACTGCTGAGATCATTATACAGGTGGCTACTGCTGGGCAGGACACATCGCTGTGTGTGACGCTGTGTGACAGGGTGACAGTGACTGCTGAGATCATTATACAGGTCACTACTGCTGGGCAGGACACATCGCTGTGTGTGACACTGTGTGACAGGGTGACAGTGACTGCTGAGATCATTATACAGGTCACTACTGCTGGGCAGGACACATCGCTGTGTGTGACACTGTGTGACAGGGTGACAGTGACTGCTGAGATCATTATACAGGTGGCTACTGCTGGGCAGGACACATCGCTGTGTGTGACACTGTGTGACAGGGTGACAGTGACTGCTGAGATCATTATACAGGTGGCTACTGCTGGGCAGGACACATCGCTGTGTGTGACACTGTGTGACAGGGTGACAGTGACTGCTGAGATCATTATACAGGTCACTACTGCTGGGCAGGACACATCGCTGTGTGTGACACTGTGTGACAGGGTGACAGTGACTGCTGAGATCATTATACAGGTGGCTACTGCTGGGCAGGACACATCGCTGTGTGTGACGCTGTGTGACAGGGTGACAGTGACTGCTGAGATCATTATACAGGTCACTACTGCTGGGCAGGACACATCGCTGTGTGTGACACTGTGTGACAGGGTGACAGTGACTGCTGAGATCATTATACAGGTGGCTACTGCTGGGCAGAACACATCGCTGTGTGTGACACTGTGTGACAGGGTGACAGTGACTGCTGAGATTATTATACAGGTCACTACTGCTGGACAGGACACATCGCTGTGTGTGACACTGTGTGACAGGGTGACAGTGACTGCTGAGATCATTATACAGGTGGCTACTGCTGGGCAGGACACATCGCTGTGTGTGACACTGTGTGACAGGGTGACAGTGACTGCTGAGATCATTATACAGGTGGCTACTGCTGGGCAGGACACATCGCTGTGTGTGACGCTGTGTGACAGGGTGACAGTGACTGCTGAGATCATTATACAGGTCACTACTGCTGGGCAGGACACATCGCTGTGTGTGACACTGTGTGACAGGGTGACAGTGACTGCTGAGATCATTATACAGGTGGCTACTGCTGGGCAGGACACATCGCTGTGTGTGACACTGTGTGACAGGGTGACAGTGACTGCTGAGATCATTATACAGGTGGCTACTGCTGGGCAGGACACATCGCTGTGTGTGACACTGTGTGACAGGGTGACAGTGACTGCTGAGATCATTATACAGGTGGCTACTGCTGGGCAGGACACATCGCTGTGTGTGACACTGTGTGACAGGGTCACAGTGACTGCTGAGATCATTATACAGGTCACTACTGCTGGGCAGGACACATCGCTGTGTGTGACGCTGTGTGACAGGGTGACAGTGACTGCTGAGATCATTATACAGGTCACTACTGCTGGGCAGGACACATCGCTGTGTGTGACACTGTGTGACAGGGTGACAGTGACTGCTGAGATCATTATACAGGTGGCTACTGCTGGGCAGGACACATCGCTGTGTGTGACACTGTGTGACAGGGTG
Organism: Anomaloglossus baeobatrachus; assembly: GCF_048569485.1. Taxonomy (NCBI): domain Eukaryota; kingdom Metazoa; phylum Chordata; class Amphibia; order Anura; family Aromobatidae; genus Anomaloglossus; species Anomaloglossus baeobatrachus. The sequence continues at coordinate 973,140,350 of NC_134353.1, forward strand.
ACAGTGACTGCTGAGATCGTTATACAGGTGGCTACTGCTGGGCAGGACACATCGCTGTGTGTGACACTGTGTGACAGGGTGACAGTGACTGCTGAGATCATTATACAGGTCACTACTGCTGGGCAGGACACATCGCTGTGTGTGACACTGTGTGACAGGGTGACAGTGACTGCTGAGATCATTATACAGGTGGCTGCTGCTGGGCAGGACACATCGCTGTGTGTGACGCTGTGTGACAGGGTGACAGTGACTGCTGAGATCATTATACAGGTGGCTGCTGCTGGGCAGGACACATCACTGTGTGTGACACTGTGTGACAGGGTGACAGTGACTGCTGAGATCATTATACAGGTGGCTACTGCTGGGCAGGACACATCGCTGTGTGTGACACTGTGTGACAGGGTGACAGTGACTGCTGAGATCATTATACAGGTGGCTACTGCTGGGCAGGACACATCACTGTGTGTGACACTGTGTGACAGGGTGACAGTGACTGCTGAGATCATTATACAGGTGGCTACTGCTGGGCAGGACACATCGCTGTGTGTGACGCTGTGTGACAGGGTGACAGTGACTGCTGAGATCATTATACAGGTCACTACTGCTGGGCAGGACACATCACTGTGTGTGACACTGTGTGACAGGGTGACAGTGACTGCTGAGATCATTATACAGGAGGCTACTGCTGGGCAGGACACATCGCTGTGTGTGACACTGTGTGACAGGGTGACAGTGACTGCTGAGATCATTATACAGGTCACTACTGCTGGGCAGGACACATCACTGTGTGTGACACTGTGTGACAGGGTGACAGTGACTGCTGAGATCATTATACAGGAGGCTACTGCTGGGCAGGACACATCGCTGTGTGTGACACTGTGTGACAGGGTGACAGTGACTGCTGAGATCATTATACAGGTCACTACTGCTGGGCAGGACACATCGCTGTGTGTGACGCTGTGTGACAGGGTGACAGTGACTGCTGAGATCATTATACAGGTCACTACTGCTGGGCAGGACACATCGCTGTGTGTGACGCTGTGTGACAGGGTGACAGTGACTGCTGAGATCATTATACAGGTGGCTACTGCTGGGCAGGACACATCACTGTGTGTGACACTGTGTGACAGGGTGACAGTGACTGCTGAGATCATTATACAGGAGGCTACTGCTGGGCAGGACACATCGCTGTGTGTGACACTGTGTGACAGGGTGACAGTGACTGCTGAGATCATTATACAGGTGGCTACTGCTGGGCAGGACACATCGCTGTGTGTGACGCTGTGTGACAGGGTGACAGTGACTGCTGAGATCATTATGTGGCGCCCCTGACCTGGTCAGGCACCACTGAGTACTGCACCCATGCTGGGGACAGTACAATACAGGTAATCCAGAAGGCTGACAGGGGTGTGGAACACAGGCGCATAGTGATCAGGTCTCACACATGTACCCATGAGAGGACCCCTGGGGATCCCAGGAGGGGGCAAGCCTTCACCTTCACTGGAATAGTGGAGGGGGTAGAGCCTCCATCTCCTCTCAAGGGGTGTGGTGGAGAGTCTGGTTGCTAGGTGGCGTAGGCAAGAACAGGAGAGGAGGAGCCGTGAGCCAGTTCAGTGTAGAGTCCAGGGAGCTCAAGTGAGGAGCAGACCCCTGGAGCTGTGCAATCTGACAGCGTCCGCGCAGTGGCTACAGACGGGGGAGAACGGTCAACTAGGAGTGCTGCCTGAAAGCCAGCTTCAGCTAGAGAGTGCAACGGAGTGGGAAGTAAGGAGACTGCTAGAGAGCACCAGGCCCAACCGGGCGGCAGATCCCGAAGCGAGGATAGATTCACCTTTCCCTGCTAAACCTGCCAGTGTGGGGCTCTTAAAGCCCACACCACAACACCACAAAAGCCGCAGCCACGTAACCGCAGTGAGGGCCCATAGGTCACAGGAGGCAAGCAGCTGGAGTGGCCTGGTCCGGGGAACAAGCACACGGCAAACAACAAGGGGAGAGAGGCTGCAGCATCTTCCCTGGGTGGCCCCCATAGGGACTCAAAGTCGGGGTCACCCCAAACCACCGAGGGCTAAGGAAGGCGAGTCAGTAGTCACCCTCATAAAGTCAGCCTGAAGGATACCTGGTTCCTACCTGGTTCATCTCAGCTACGCCCGGGTTACTCACCCTGCCACCTGAAGTGAGTAAAAACCCTGAAAGACATTCCTGCCTGTGTGGTCATTCTGCGCCTTGTGGTACTACAAACCTACACAGGGCCCTGGGGCTTGCCTCACTCTCAGGAGGCTACTACATCTAACTGCACACACCATCAGCCCCAGGCGACCCTCAATCTGCAGTGGCGGTCCCTACTGGCCGCAATACTGAGAGTGGCGTCACGATCAAAACAGAAGATTTCCTACCAGTGACGGAGATCCAGCAACGTGGAGTCCCTGAAGGTAACGCACCGACACCGACACAACACCTGCGGGGCTTCACATCTGGCGTCACGAACAGGATAAGGACTAGACCTGTTCAGACAGGTGACCATGTGCCTGGGCGGTCCGCTTGAAAAATTGGAAGCGCCGCCATATTGCCACCATGAAAAGCGCGCTGAAAAACAACAGCAGCCCGCGCTGGAAGAAGTTACCGCCCACGAAGAGGTGTGGCTACCCAGAGATCCTCTGCAGAGTTCTGACCTCGCTGATGAAGAAAGCGGAAGCGTCCAGAGACGGCGGAGCAGAAGAGAAGCCAGCAGCTTGTTAGAGAAAATGGAGTCCAGACGCGGATACCCAGAGCCAGGCACTGCTGCCTGGTGGTGCCGGGAGCTTGCCATCTTCTGCGACCGGCTGGAGGCCGGGATTGTGCGACAGCTTAGGGAAGAACGCACGGAGCTCCTGGAGATGGCTGCGGCGGTGCGGACCTACGAGGAGGGAGCCGCGCGACGCATGTCAGACCGAGCGGCGACGACGCAGACCCCGATGCTGCCACAGATGGGTGAGTCGAGTGATGCCCCGGCCAGCACAAGTGCCCCGACCCCTGCTGCCACGCCCGCGGTCCCGGAAGAGGCGCCCGGCGCGGCGCCACCGAACCAGGCCGCAGCCACGCTAGATGCGGCCCGCCAAATCCAGGCCGCCGCAGCCATGCCCCGCCTGGCCCGCAAAGGTCCGACTACCACTGCGATACTGATCCGTGCCGCAGGTGTGACACTGACCCAGGCTGCCACCCTGCTGAGCCCAGTCCGCCAAGACCCCACCGCAGCAGCGACGCTCGTCCGCGCCGCAAGTGAGATGCTGAACCAGGCCGCAGCCCCGCCGGGTGCGGCCCGCCAAGCTCCGATCGCTGCAGCGACGTCCAGCCCGGCCTGCACAGAGCCCCCTGCAACAGCGACACTGATCCAGGCCGCCGCCATGCCAGGCGCGGCCCGCCAAGACCAGGCCGCCGCTATGCCAGGCGCGGCCCGCCAAGACCAGGCCGCCGCCATGCCAGGCGCGGCCCGCCAAGACCAGGCCGCCGCCATACAGGGCGCGGCCCGCCAAGAGATTGCATCACTATTTTCCCCGGCCTGCAAGGCCAGAGCAGACACCGCTCCCCAGTCCAAGGAGGTCCCTGCTAGGAAGACCCTGATAGGAGAGGACCCCGAATACTGGAAGCTGAAGGCTGACCTAGAGGCCCAGTTTCCACAAGAGATGGTGGATCGGTATTTGCTCCCTCCGTATACCCCCAAGGAGATTCCGGCAACCCCTGCAGCCGCGCCAGAGAGTCCACCGCCCAGACCAGCTGAAGAAAGCCCATCCCCAGCACTGCCACAACCAGAGTGCAGCGAAGAACTAAGGGGGAGAGGAGGCCAGGAAGCTGAGGAGCTGACTCCGGAGCCACCAGCAGTGGATCTATACTCAGAACCGGAGATGTTGCCCTATTCCCGCTGGGATGAGGAGGATTTGACACCGTCTGCAGACGAAGATCAGCCCAAAGACCTCACCTGGGAGCCCGCAGGCATGAACCCAGCCCGCAAGACACGGCGCAGCAGAACAAAGTATCCTCCAACACCACAGTCTCCAGAGCAGAGAGAGGTCACAGCCAGAGACCTGCAGGAGAAAAGATTACTGAGAAGGTCTAGAGTCCAGGTCAGAGGACCCCTTTACAGAGGAGTAGTAGAGGACTTCAATTTGAAAAGCGGATACGGCTTTATTGTAGTAAGAGGAATAAAAGAGGGCATATTTGTGAATCGGAGAGATGTTCAAGCCCACCTGCCCAGAGGACATTCAGGCAGAAATTTGAAAATTGGAGACGTAGTACAGTTCACCTTGCATCAAGGAGAAAGGGGCTACTATGCCTTAGACGTAGCACCATGTCCCAAAGAGGAAAGACAAGACAGAGATAAAGAAACAGATGTAGAAAAAGAAACAGATGAAGATCAAGAAAGGAAAGACAAAGAGCCTACAGATGAAACTACCTCAGAGGATGACAAGGAGCAAGAAAACAGCAGGTGCCGTAGCCCAATAGGCCAAAGCCCTGGTAAAGAGGAGTAAAGTAAAGAAAGAAGTACCGAAAGTTTGACCAGTTTGACAAGTTGAAAAGTTTGCAACGTTATTGTTTAAGCATGTGCCCACAAAAACTATTGTGAGAAATAAACTTTAAGGCTATGAACTTGCTATAGCCACAAACTCTCGCAGTGTAAATAGTTACACCAGTGGCACCACCACCAGGGCCAGCCTGTTTAGGGGCTTGGCTCGTCTGCAACCAGGAGGGGCCCGTCCGTATATAGGGCCTTGGCTCACCTGCGACCAGAGAGCACGCCTGTTTATGGGGCCTTGGCTCACCACCACAAAGAGGGTACCTGGTCAGCACCAACTGTGGAGGCCGCCTCTGAATCCTGCCAGAAGAGGCTGAAGGCGCGGATCCACCAGGCCAGGTATACCCTGAAACCACCAGCCCATGTAAGCCGCCTCTACATCCTGCCAGAAGTGGCTGAAGTCGCGGCCAACGGGAGAGGAAGATTGGAGGAAAGGTCTGGGGAAACGGATGGCCCAGACCTGGTTACCAAAAGGACCGGTGACCTGCCTCCTGAGAGGGTTTTGGGTGGGTTAACGGACTTGTGGGTGGAGGGTGGTGATGTCTGATACCTGGTGGTTTTAAAAATGTTTTACATGTTTTAATGTTTTATGCATTTTAAAATGTTGTCTTGCAGCCCGAGGACGTGCTGGTGATAACTAAGGGGGAATGTGGCGCCCCTGACCTGGTCAGGCACCACTGAGTACTGCACCCATGCTGGGGACAGTACAATACAGGTAATCCAGAAGGCTGACTGGGGTGTGGAACACAGGCGCATAGTGATCAGGTCTCACACATGTACCCATGAGAGGACCCCTGGGGATCCCAGGAGGGGGCAAGCCTTCACCTTCACTGGAATAGTGGAGGGGGTAGAGCCTCCATCTCCTCTCAAGGGGTGTGGTGGAGAGTCTGGTTGCTAGGTGGCGTAGGCAAGAACAGGAGAGGAGGAGCAGTGAGCCAGTTCAGTGTAGAGTCCAGGGAGCTCAAGTGAGGAGCAGACCCCTGGAGCTGTGCAATCTGACAGCGTCCGCGCAGTGGCTACAGACGGGGGAGAACGGTCAACTAGGAGTGCTGCCTGAAAGCCAGCTTCAGCTAGAGAGTGCAACGGAGTGGGAAGTAAGGAGACTGCTAGAGAGCACCAGGCCCAACCGGGCGGCAGATCCCGAAGCGAGGATAGATTCACCTTTCCCTGCTAAACCTGCCAGTGTGGGGCTCTTAAAGCCCACACCACAACACCACAAAAGCCGCAGCCACGTAACCGCAGTGAGGGCCCATAGGTCACAGGAGGCAAGCAGCTGGAGTGGCCTGGTCCGGGGAACAAGCACACGGCAAACAACAAGGGGAGAGAGGCTGCAGCATCTTCCCTGGGTGGCCCCCATAGGGACTCAAAGTCGGGGTCACCCCAAACCACCGAGGGCTAAGGAAGGCGAGTCAGTAGTCACCCTCATAAAGTCAGCCTGAAGGATACCTGGTTCCTACCTGGTTCATCTCAGCTACGCCCGGGTTACTCACCTTGCCACCTGAAGTGAGTAAAAACCCTGAAAGACATTCCTGCCTGTGTGGTCATTCTGCGCCTTGTGGTACTACAAACCTACACAGGGCCCTGGGGCTTGCCTCACTCTCAGGAGGCTACTACATCTAACTGCACACACCATCAGCCCCAGGCGACCCTCAATCTGCAGTGGCGGTCCCTACTGGCCGCAATACTGAGAGTGGCGTCACGATCAAAACAGAAGATTTCCTACCAGTGACGGAGATCCAGCAACGTGGAGTCCCTGAAGGTAACGCACCGACACCGACACAACACCTGCGGGGCTTCACAATTATACAGGTGGCTACTGCTGGGCAGGACACATCGCTGTGTGTGACGCTGTGTGACAGGGTGACAGTGACTGCTGAGATCGTTATACAGGTGGCTACTGCTGGGCAGGACACATCGCTGTGTGTGACGCTGTGTGACAGGGTGACAGTGACTGCTGAGATCATTATACAGGTGGCTACTGCTGGGCAGGACACATCGCTGTGTGTGACGCTGTGTGACAGGGTGACAGTGACTGCTGAGATCATTATACAGGTGGCTACTGCTGGGCAGGACACATCGCTGTGTGTGACACTGTGTGACAGGGTGACAGTGACTGCTGAGATCATTATACAGGTCACTACTGCTGGGCAGGACACATCGCTGTGTGTGACGCTGTGTGACAGGGTGACAGTGACTGCTGAGATCATTATACAGGTCGCTACTGCTGGGCAGGACACATCGCTGTGTGTGACGCTGTGTGACAGGGTGACAGTGACTGCTGAGATCATTATACAGGTCACTACTGCTGGGCAGGACACATCGCTGTGTGTGACACTGTGTGACAGGGTGACAGTGACTGCTGAGATCATTATACAGGTGGCTACTGCTGGGCAGGACACATCGCTGTGTGTGACACTGTGTGACAGGGTGACACTGACTGCTGAGATCATTATACAGGTCACTACTGCTGGGCAGGACACATCGCTGTGTGTGACGCTGTGTGTGACAGGGTGACAGTGACTGCTGAAATCATTATACAGGTGGCTACTGCTGGGCAGGACACATCGCTGTGTGTGACACTGTGTGACAGGGTGACAGTGACTGCTGAGATCATTATACAGGTGGCTACTGCTGGGCAGGACACATCGCTGTGTGTGACACTGTGTGACAGGGTGACAGTGACTGCTGAGATCATTATACAGGTGGCTACTGCTGGGCAGGACACATCGCTGTGTGTGACACTGTGTGACAGGGTGACAGTGACTGCTGAGATCATTATACAGGTCACTACTGCTGGGCAGGACACATCGCTGTGTGTGACACTGTGTGACGGTGACAGTGACTGCTGAGATCATTATACAGGTGGCTACTGCTGGGCAGGACACATCACTGTGTGTGACACTGTGTGACAGGGTGACAGTGACTGCTGAGATCATTATACAGGTGGCTACTGCTGGGCAGGACACATCGCTGTGTGTGACGCTGTGTGACAGGGTGACAGTGACTGCTGAGATCATTATACAGGTGGCTACTGCTGGGCAGGACACATCGCTGTGTGTGACACTGTGTGACAGGGTGACAGTGACTGCTGAGATCATTATACAGGTGGCTACTGCTGGGCAGGACACATCGCTGTGTGTGACGCTGTGTGACAGGGTGACAGTGACTGCTGAGATCATTATACAGGTGGCTACTGCTGGGCAGGACACATCGCTGTGTGTGACACTGTGTGACAGGGTGACAGTGACTGCTGAGATCATTATACAGGTCACTACTGCTGGGCAGGACACATCGCTGTGTGTGACACTGTGTGACAGGGTGACAGTGACTGCTGAGATCATTATACAGGTCACTACTGCTGGGCAGGACACATCGCTGTGTGTGACACTGTGTGACAGGGTGACAGTGACTGCTGAGATCATTATACAGGTGGCTACTGCTGGGCAGGACACATCGCTGTGTGTGACACTGTGTGACAGGGTGACAGTGACTGCTGAGATCATTATACAGGTGGCTACTGCTGGGCAGGACACATCGCTGTGTGTGACGCTGTGTGACAGGGTGACAGTGACTGCTGAGATCATTATACAGGTGGCTACTGCTGGGCAGGACACATCGCTGTGTGTGACGCTGTGTGACAGGGTGACAGTGACTGCTGAGATCGTTATACAGGTCACTACTGCTGGGCAGGACACATCGCTGTGTGTGACGCTGTGTGACAGGGTGACAGTGACTGGTGAGATCATTATACAGGTGGCTACTGCTGGGCAGGACACATCGCTGTGTGTGACGCTGTGTGACAGGGTGACAGTGACTGCTGAGATCATTATACAGGAGGCTACTGCTGGGCAGGACACATCGCTGTGTGTGACACTGTGTGACAGGGTGACAGTGACTGCTGAGATCATTATACAGGTCACTACTGCTGGGCAGGACACATCGCTGTGTGTGACACTGTGTGACAGGGTGACAGTGACTGCTGAGATCATTATACAGGTGGCTACTGCTGGGCAGGACACATCGCTGTGTGTGACGCTGTGTGACAGGGTGACAGTGACTGCTGAGATCATTATACAGGTGGCTACTGCTGGGCAGGACACATCGCTGTGTGTGACACTGTGTGACAGGGTGACAGTGACTGCTGAGATCATTATACAGGTGGCTACTGCTGGGCAGGACACATCGCTGTGTGTGACACTGTGTGACAGGGTGACAGTGACTGCTGAGATCATTATACAGGTGGCTACTGCTGGGCAGGACACATCGCTGTGTGTGACGCTGTGTGACAGGGTGACAGTGACTGCTGAGATCATTATACAGGTGGCTACTGCTGGGCAGGACACATCGCTGTGTGTGACACTGTGTGACAGGGTGACAGTGACTGCTGAGATCATTATACAGGTGGCTACTGCTGGGCAGGACACATCGCTGTGTGTGACGCTGTGTGACAGGGTGACAGTGACTGCTGAGATCATTATACAGGTCACTACTGCTGGGCAGGACACATCGCTGTGTGTGACACTGTGTGACAGGGTGACAGTGACTGCTGAGATCATTATACAGGTCACTACTGCTGGGCAGGACACATCGCTGTGTGTGACGCTGTGTGACAGGGTGACAGTGACTGCTGAGATCATTATACAGGTCACTACTGCTGGGCAGGACACATCGCTGTGTGTGACACTGTGTGACAGGGTGACAGTGACTGCTGAGATCATTATACAGGTCACTACTGCTGGGCAGGACACATCGCTGTGTGTGACGCTGTGTGACAGGGTGATAGTGACTGCTGAGATCATTATACAGGTCACTACTGCTGGGCAGGACACATCGCTGTGTGTGACACTGTGTGACAGGGTGACAGTGACTGCTGAGATCATTATACAGGTGGCTACTGCTGGGCAGGACACATCGCTGTGTGTGACGCTGTGTGACAGGGTGACAGTGACTGCTGAGATCATTATACAGGTGGCTACTGCTGGGCAGGACACATCGCTGTGTGTGACGCTGTGTGACAGTGACTGCTGAGATCATTATACAGGTGGCTACTGCTGGGCAGGACACATCGCTGTGTGTGACACTGTGTGACAGGGTGACAGTGACTGCTGAGATCATTATACAGGTGGCTACTGCTGGGCAGGACACATCGCTGTGTGTGACACTGTGTGACAGGGTGACAGTGACTGCTGAGATCATTATACAGGTGGCTACTGCTGGGCAGGACACATCGCTGTGTGTGACGCTGTGTGACAGGGTGACAGTGACTGCTGAGATCATTATACAGGTGGCTGCTGCTGGGCAGGACACATCGCTGTGTGTGACGCTGTGTGACAGGGTGACAGTGACTGCTGAGATCATTATACAGGTGGCTACTGCTGGGCAGGACACATCGCTGTGTGTGACGCTGTGTGACAGGGTGACAGTGACTGCTGAGATCATTATACAGGTGGCTACTGCTGGGCAGGACACATCGCTGTGTGTGACACTGTGTGACAGGGTGACAGTGACTGCTGAGATCATTATACAGGTGGCTACTGCTGGGCAGGACACATCGCTGTGTGTGACGCTGTGTGACAGGGTGACAGTGACTGCTGAGATCATTATACAGGTCACTACTGCTGGGCAGGACACATCGCTGTGTGTGACGCTGTGTGACAGGGTGACAGTGACTGCTGAGATCATTATACAGGTGGCTGCTGCTGGGCAGGACACATCGCTGTGTGTGACACTGTGTGACAGGGTGACAGTGACTGCTGAGATCATTATACAGGTGGCTACTGCTGGGCAGGACACATCGCTGTGTGTGACGCTGTGTGACAGGGTGACAGTGACTGCTGAGATCATTATACAGGTCACTACTGCTGGGCAGGACACATCGCTGTGTGTGACGCTGTGTGACAGGGTGACAGTGACTGCTGAGATCATTATACAGGTGGCTGCTGCTGGGCAGGACACATCGCTGTGTGTGACACTGTGTGACAGGGTGACAGTGACTGCTGAGATCATTATACAGGAGGCTACTGCTGGGCAGGACACATCGCTGTGTGTGACGCTGTGTGACAGGGTGACAGTGACTGCTGAGATCATTATACAGGTCACTACTGCTGGGCAGGACACATCGCTGTGTGTGACACTGTGTGACAGGGTGACAGTGACTGCTGAGATCGTTATACAGGTGGCTACTGCTGGGCAGGACACATCGCTGTGTGTGACGCTGTGTGACAGGGTGACAGTGACTGCTGAGATCATTATACAGGTGGCTACTGCTGGGCAGGACACATCGCTGTGTGAGACACTGTGTGACAGGGTGACAGTGACTGCTGAGATCATTATACAGGTCACTACTGCTGGGCAGGACACATCGCTGTGTGTGACACTGTGTGACAGGGTGACAGTGACTGCTGAGATCATTATACAGGTCACTACTGCTGGGCAGGACACATCGCTGTGTGTGACGCTGTGTGACAGGGTGACAGTGACTGCTGAGATCATTATACAGGTGGCTACTGCTGGGCAGGACACATCGCTGTGTGTGACACTGTGTGACAGGGTGACAGTGACTGCTGAGATCATTATACAGGTCACTACTGCTGGGCAGGACACATTGCTGTGTGTGACGCTGTGTGACAGGGTGACAGTGACTGCTGAGATCATTATACAGGTGGCTACTGCTGGGCAGGACACATCGCTGTGTGTGACACTGTGTGACAGGGTGACAGTGACTGCTGAGATCATTATACAGGTGGCTACTGCTGGGCAGGACACATCGCTGTGTGTGACACTGTGTGACAGGGTGACAGTGACTGCTGAGATCATTATACAGGTGGCTACTGCTGGGCAGGACACATCGCTGTGTGTGACGCTGTGTGACAGGGTGACAGTGACTGCTGAGATCATTATACAGGTGGCTGCTGCTGGGCAGGAGGCATCGCTGTGTGTGACACTGTGTGACAGGGTGACAGTGACTGCTGAGATCATTATACAGGTGGCTACTGCTGGGCAGGACACATCGCTGTGTGTGACGCTGTGTGACAGGGTGACAGTGACTGCTGAGATCATTATACAGCTGGCTACTGCTGGGCAGGACACATCGCTGTGTGTGACGCTGTGTGACAGGGTGACAGTGACTGCTGAGATCATTATACAGGTCACTACTGCTGGGCAGGACACATCGCTGTGTGTGACACTGTGTGACAGGGTGACAGTGACTGCTGAGATCATTATACAGGTGGCTACTGCTGGGCAGGACACATCGCTGTGTGTGACGCTGTGTGACAGGGTGACAGTGACTGCTGAGATCATTATACAGGTGGCTACTGCTGGGCAGGACACATCGCTGTGTGTGACGCTGTGTGACAGGGTGACAGTGACTGCTGAGATCATTATACAGGTGGCTGCTGCTGGGCAGGAGGCATCGCTGTGTGTGACACTGTGTGACAGGGTGACAGTGACTGCTGAGATCATTATACAGCTGGCTACTGCTGGGCAGGACACATCGCTGTGTGTGACGCTGTGTGACAGGGTGACAGTGACTGCTGAGATCATTATACAGGTCACTACTGCTGGGCAGGACACATCGCTGTGTGTGACACTGTGTGACAGGGTGACAGTGACTGCTGAGATCATTATACAGGTGGCTACTGCTGGGCAGGACACATCGCTGTGTGTGACGCTGTGTGACAGGGTGACAGTGACTGCTGAGATCATTATACAGGTGGCTACTGCTGGGCAGGACACATCGCTGTGTGTGACGCTGTGTGACAGGGTGACAGTGACTGCTGAGATCATTATACAGGTGGCTACTGCTGGGCAGGACACATCGCTGTGTGTGACGCTGTGTGTGACAGGTGACAGTGACTGCTGAGATCGTTATACAGGTGGCTACTGCTGGGCAGGACACATCGCTGTGTGTGACGCTGTGTGACAGGGTGACAGTGACTGCTGAGATCATTATACAGGTCACTACTGCTGGGCAGGACACATCGCTGTGTGTGACGCTGTGTGACAGGGTGACAGTGACTGCTGAGATCATTATACAGGTGGCTACTGCTGGGCAGGACACATCGCTGTGTGTGACGCTGTGTGACAGGGTGACAGTGACTGCTGAGATCATTATACAGGTGGCTACTGCTGGGCAGGACACATCGCTGTGTGTGACGCTGTGTGACAGGGTGACAGTGACTGCTGAGATCATTATACAGGTGGCTACTGCTGGGCAGGACACATCGCTGTGTGTGACGCTGTGTGACAGGGTGACAGTGACTGCTGAGATCATTACACAGGTCACTACTGCTGGGCAGGACACATCGCTGTGTGTGACACTGTGTGACAGGGTGACAGTGACTGCTGAGATCATTATACAGGTCACTACTGCTGGGCAGGACACATCGCTGTGTGTGACGCTGTGTGACAGGGTGACAGTGACTGCTGAGATCATTATACAGGTCACTACTGCTGGGCAGGACACATCGCTGTGTGTGACACTGTGTGACAGGGTGACAGTGACTGCTGAGATCGTTATACAGGTGGCTACTGTGGCGCCCCTGACCTGGTCAGGCACCACTGAGTACTGCACCCATGCTGGGGACAGTACAATACAGGTAATCCAGAAGGCTGACCGGGGTGTGGAACACAGGCGCATAGTGATCAGGTCTCACACATGTACCCATGAGAGGACCCCTGGGGATCCCAGGAGGGGGAAAAGCCTTCACCTTCACTGGAATAGTGGAGGGGGCCAAAAGCCTCCATCTCCTCTCAAGGGGTGTGGTAAGAGAGTCTGGTTGCTAGGTGGCGTAGGCAGGCACAAAAGGGAAAAGAGAAGGAGGAGTAAACAGTCAAGAGTCAGCAGCAGAGTGTGGAGGAGTGAGGAGCAGGAAAGTGAAGCTCTGACAGGAGCAGCAGTGAAGGTCCCAGATGTGAGCCGGTTCAGAGCAGAGTCCAGGGAGCTCCGAGGAGAGCTGACTCCTTCCCCTGGGCTGCTGTAGTCTGACAGCGTCCGCGCAGTGGCTACCGACGGGGGAGAACGGTCAACTAGGAGTGCTACCCGAAACCCATCTCAGCTAGAGAGAGAGCACGGAGTGGGAAGTAAGGAGACTGCTAGGGAGTACCAGGCCCAAACGGGCGGCAGATCCCGAAGCGGAGATAGATCCAGCTTTCTTTTGCTAAACCTGCCGGTGTGGGGCTCTCAAAGCCCACGCCACAACACCACAAAAGCCGCAGCCACGTAGCCACAGTTAGGGCCCATAGGTCACAGGAGGCAAGCAGCTGGAGTGGCCTGGTCCAGGCGACAAGCAAACGGCAAACGAAGGGGAGAGAGGCTGCAGCATCTTCCCTGGGTGACCCCCATAGGGACTCAAAGTCGGGGTTACCCCAAACCACCAAGGGCTAAGGAAGGCGAGTTAGTAGTCACCCTCACAAGTCAGCCTGAAGGACACCTGGTTCCCACTTGGTTCATCCCAGCTACGCCCGGGTCACTCACCCTGCCATCAATTGTGAGTAAAAACCCTGAAAGACATCCTGCCTGTGTTGAGTCATTCTGCGCCTTGTGGTACTACGCGACTACACCGGGCCCTGGGGCTTGCCTCACTCTCAGGAGGCTATTCCAACTAACTGCACACACCATCAGCCCCAGGCGACCCTCAACCTGCAGTGGCGGTCCCTACTGGCCGCAATACTGAGAGTGGCGTCACGACAAGAAGAAGATCTCCTACCTGTGACAAGATCCAGCTGAGTGGAGTCCCTGAAGGTAATGCACCGACACAACACCTGTGGGGCTTCACATCTGGCGTCACGAACAGGATAAGGACTAGACCTGTTCAGACAGGTGACCATGTGCCTGGGCGGTCCGCTTGGAAAATTGGAAGCGCCGCCATATTGCCACCATGAAAAGCGCGCTGAAAAACAACAGCAGCCCGCGCTGGAAGAAGTTACCGCCCACGAAGAGGTGTGGCTACCCAGAGATCCCCTGCTAGAGAGTTCTGACCTCGCTTGTGAAGAGAGCGGAAGCGTTCAGAGACGTCGGGACAGAAAGGGAGCCAGAAGCCTGCTGCTGGGAGAGGAGCTGCTGAAAGAGGCAGAGCGGAAACTGAACAGCTTGCTACTAGAGGCAACGGCGAGTCCACTGCTGGGAAATCGTGCAGGAGAGGGCGCAGAAGAAATGGCGTCTGACCGCAGAAACCCAGAACCGGGCTCCGCTGCCTGGTGGTATCGGGAGCTGGCCCAGTTCTGCGACCGACTGGAGACCCGGGTCGTGGAGCAGATCAGAGAAGAACGCATGGAACTTCTGGAGATGGCTGCCGCGGTTCAGGCCTATGAGAGGGGAACCGCACGACGAGTGCCAGACCGGACGGCGATGACTCAGACCCCGATGCTGCCACCGATGGGTGAGTCCAGTATTACCCCTGCCGGCCCGGATGCCCCGACCCCTGCTGCCACGCCCGCGGTCCCTGAAGAGGCGCCCGGCGCGGCGACGCTGAGCCAGGCCGCAGCCACGCCAGGTGCGGCCCGCCAAGCCCAGGCCGCCGCAGCGATGCCCTGCTCGGCCCGCCAAGACCCGGCCGCTGCAGCGATGCCCTGCTCGGCCCGCCAAGACCCGGCCGCCGCAGCGATGCCCTGCTCGGCCCACCAAGACCCGGTCCCTGCAGCGACGCCCAGCCCAGCCTGCACAGATCCCATCGCAGCTGCGACGCCGATCCAGGCCGCCGCCATACAGGGCGCGGCCCGCCAAGACCAGGCCGCCGCCATGCCGAGCGCGGCCCGCCAAGACCAGGCCGCCGCCATACAGGGCGCGGCCCGCCAAGAGATTGCATCACCATTTTCCCCGGCCTGCAAGGCCAGAGCAGACACCGCTCCCCAGTCCAAAGAGGTCTCTGCTGGAAAGCCCACGCTGGGGGAGGACCCCGCATACTGGCAGCTAAAGGCTGACATGGAGGCCAAGTTTCCACAATGGTTGGTGGACCAGTACATGCTCCCTCCGCATACCCCCAAGAGGATTCCAGCAACCCCTGCAGCAACCACGCCAAAGAGTCCCCCGCCTGGGCCTGCTGAAGAAAGCCCATCCCCAGCACTGCCACCAAAGGAGTGCCAAGAAGAACTAAGGGGGAGAGGAGGCCAGGAAACTGAGGAGCTGACTCAGGAGCCACCAGCAGTGGATCCATGCCCCGAGCCGGAGATGTTACCCTATTCCCGCTGGGACGAGGAAGACCTGACACCTTCTGCTGAGGAAGATCTGCCCCAAAGCCTCACCTGGGAGCTTGTAAGCTGCACCTCGCAGAACCCAACCCGCAAGACACAGCGCCGCAGTAGAACCCAGTCTTTCCCTGCACCGCCATCCCCAGAGCAGAGAGAAGTCACGGCCAGAGACCTACAAGAAAAACGGTTCCTGAGAAGGTCCAAAGCCCAGGTCAGAGGACCCCTTTGTAAAGGAGTAGTGGAGGACTTCAGCCTAAAGTCAGGATACGGGTTCATTGTTGCACCTGGTAACAAAGAAGGTATCTTCGTCAATAGAAGAGATGTGAGAGCTCATCTGCCCAGAGGACACCCTGGCAGAAACTTAAAAATGGGAGACTCCGTACAGTTTACCCTGCATCGAGGCGAAAGAGGCTGGTATGCCCTAGATGTAGTACCATGTCCCAAAGAAGAAAGGAAAGACAGTAATAAAGAAAGAAAAGACCAAAGACCTAATGATGAGACCACTACAGATGAGGAAAAAGGTCAAGAAACCAACAGGTGCCGCAGCCCTACAGGCCCAAGCCCTGGTGAAGAGGAGTCTGCATAAGTTCAAGTAAAGCAAGTTTTGACCAGTTGGAAAGTTTGTTTTGCAACGTTTTAAAAGTTCAAGTATGTGCCCACATAAACTGATGTGAGAAATAAACCTTAAGGCTATGAACTGGCTATAGCCACAAACTCTCGCAGTGTAAATAGTTACACCAGAGGGCACCACCACCACCAGAGTCAGCCTGTTTAGGGGCTTGGCTCGTCTGCAACCAGGGAGCCCGTCCGTATATAGGGCCTTGGCTTACCTGCAACCAGAGAGCATGCCTGTTTATGGGGCCTGGCTCTCCACCACAAAGAGGGTACCTGGTCAGCACCAACTGTGGAGGCCGCCTCTACATCCTGCCAGAAGAGGCTGAAGGCGCGGATCCACCAGGCCAGGTATACCCTGAAACCACCAGCCCATGAAAGCCGCCTCTACATCCTGCCAGAAGTGGCTGAAGCCGCGGCCAACGGGAGAGGCAGATTGGAGGAAAGGTCTGGGGAAGTAGATGGCCCAGATCTGGTTACCAAAAGGACCGGTGACCTGCCTCCTGAAAGGGTTTGGGTGGGTTAACGGACTTGTGGGTGGAGGGTGGTGATGTATGGTACCTGGTGCTTTTAAAAATGTTTTACATGTTTTAATGTTTTATGCATTTTAAAATGTTGTCTTGCAGCCCGAGGACGTGCTGGTGATAACTAAGGGGGAATGTGGCGCCCCTGACCTGGTCAGGCACCACTGAGTACTGCACCCATGCTGGGGACAGTACAAAACAGGTAATCCAGAAGGCTGACCGGGGTGTGGAACACAGGCGCATAGTGATCAGGTCTCACACATGTACCCATGAGAGGACCCCTGGGGATCCCAGGAGGGGGAAAAGCCTTCACCTTCACTGGAATAGTGGAGGGGGCCAAAAGCCTCCATCTCCTCTCAAGGGGTGTGGTAAGAGAGTCTGGTTGCTAGGTGGCGTAGGCAGGCACAAAAGGGAAAAGAGAAGGAGGAGTAAACAGTCAAGAGTCAGCAGCAGAGTGTGGAGGAGTGAGGAGCAGGAAAGTGAAGCTCTGACAGGAGCAGCAGTGAAGGTCCCAGATGTGAGCCGGTTCAGAGCAGAGTCCAGGGAGCTCCGAGGAGAGCTGACCCCTTCCCCTGGGCTGCTGTAGTCTGACAGCGTCCGCGCAGTGGCTACCGACGGGGGAGAACGGTCAACTAGGAGTGCTACCCGAAACCCATCTCAGCTAGAGAGAGAGCACGGAGTGGGAAGTAAGGAGACTGCTAGGGAGTACCAGGCCCAAACGGGCGGCAGATCCCGAAGCGGAGATAGAGCCAGCTTTCTTTTGCTAAACCTGCCGGTGTGGGGCTCTCAAAGCCCACGCCACAACACCACAAAAGCCGCAGCCACGTAGCCACAGTTAGGGCCCATAGGTCACAGGAGGCAAGCAGCTGGAGTGGCCTGGTCCAGGCGACAAGCAAACGGCAAACGAAGGGGAGAGAGGCTGCAGCATCTTCCCTGGGTGACCCCCATAGGGACTCAAAGTCGGGGTTACCCCAAACCACCAAGGGCTAAGGAAGGCGAGTTAGTAGTCACCCTCACAAGTCAGCCTGAAGGACACCTGGTTCCCACTTGGTTCATCCCAGCTACGCCCGGGTCACTCACCCTGCCATCAATTGTGAGTAAAAACCCTGAAAGACATCCTGCCTGTGTTGAGTCATTCTGCGCCTTGTGGTACTACGCGACTACACCGGGCCCTGGGGCTTGCCTCACTCTCAGGAGGCTATTCCAACTAACTGCACACACCATCAGCCCCAGGCGACCCTCAACCTGCAGTGGCGGTCCCTACTGGCCGCAATACTGAGAGTGGCGTCACGACAAGAAGAAGATCTCCTACCTGTGACAAGATCCAGCTGAGTGGAGTCCCTGAAGGTAATGCACCGACACAACACCTGTGGGGCTTCACACTGGGCAGGACACATCGCTGTGTGTGACACTGTGTGACAGGGTGACAGTGACTGCTGAGATCATTATACAGGTGGCTACTGCTGGGCAGGACACATCGCTGTGTGTGACGCTGTGTGACAGGGTGACAGTGACTGCTGAGATCATTATACAGGTGGCTACTGCTGGGCAGGACACATCGCTGTGTGTGACGCTGTGTGACAGGGTGACAGTGACTGCTGAGATCATTATACAGGTGGCTACTGCTGGGCAGGACACATCGCTGTGTGTGACACTGTGTGACAGGGTGACAGTGACTGCTGAGATCGTTATACAGGTGCTACTGCTGGGCAGGACACATCGCTGTGTGTGACGCTGTGTGACAGGGTGACAGTGACTGCTGAGATCATTATACAGGTGGCTGCTGCTGGGCAGGACACATCGCTGTGTGTGACACTGTGTGACAGGGTGACAGTGACTGCTGAGATCATTATACAGGTCACTACTGCTGGGCAGGACACATCGCTGTGTGTGACACTGTGTGACAGGGTGACAGTGACTGCTGAGATCATTATACAGGTGGCTACTGCTGGGCAGGACACATCGCTGTGTGTGACGCTGTGTGACAGGGTGACAGTGACTGCTGAGATCATTATACAGGTGGCTGCTGCTGGGCAGGACACATCGCTGTGTGTGACGCTGTGTGACAGGGTGACAGTGACTGGTGAGATCATTATACAGGTGGCTACTGCTGGACAGGACACATCGCTGTGTGTGACACTGTGTGACAGGGTGACAGTGACTGCTGAGATCATTATACAGGTGGCTACTGCTGGGCAGGACACATCGCTGTGTGTGACACTGTGTGACAGGGTGACAGTGACTGCTGAGATCATTATACAGGAGGCTACTGCTGGGCAGGACACATCGCTGTGTGTGACACTGTGTGACAGGGTGACAGTGACTGCTGAGATCATTATACAGGTGGCTACTGCTGGGCAGGACACATCGCTGTGTGTGACGCTGTGTGACAGGGTGACAGTGACTGCTGAGATCATTATACAGGTCACTACTGCTGGGCAGGACACATCGCTGTGTGTGACACTGTGTGACAGGGTGACAGTGACTGCTGAGATCATTATACAGGTGGCTACTGCTGGGCAGGACACATCGCTGTGTGTGACACTGTGTGACAGGGTGACAGTGACTGCTGAGATCATTATACAGGAGGCTACTGCTGGGCAGGACACATCGCTGTGTGTGACACTGTGTGACAGGGTGACAGTGACTGCTGAGATCATTATACAGGTGGCTGCTGCTGGGCAGGACACATCGCTGTGTGTGACACTGTGTGACAGGGTGACAGTGACTGCTGAGATCATTATACAGGTGGCTACTGCTGGGCAGGACACATCGCTGTGTGTGACGCTGTGTGACAGGGTGACAGTGACTGCTGAGATCATTATACAGGTCACTACTGCTGGGCAGGACACATCGCTGTGTGTGACACTGTGTGACAGGGTGACAGTGACTGCTGAGATCATTATACAGGTGGCTACTGCTGGGCAGGACACATCGCTGTGTGTGACGCTGTGTGACAGGGTGACAGTGACTGCTGAGATCATTATACAGGTGGCTACTGCTGGGCAGGACACATCGCTGTGTGTGACACTGTGTGACAGGGTGACAGTGACTGCTGAGATCATTATACAGGTGGCTACTGCTGGGCAGGACACATCGCTGTGTGTGACGCTGTGTGACAGGGTGACAGTGACTGCTGAGATCATTATACAGGTGGCTGCTGCTGGGCAGAACACATCGCTGTGTGTGACGCTGTGTGACAGGGTGACAGTGACTGCTGAGATCGTTATACAGGTCACTACTGCTGGGCAGGACACATCGCTGTGTGTGACACTGTGTGACAGGGTGACAGTGACTGCTGAGATCATTATACAGGTCACTACTGCTGGGCAGGACACATCGCTGTGTGTGACGCTGTGTGACAGGGTGACAGTGACTGCTGAGATCATTATACAGGTGGCTACTGCTGGGCAGGACACATCGCTGTGTGTGACACTGTGTGACAGGGTGACAGTGACTGCTGAGATCATTATACAGGACACTACTGCTGGGCAGGACACATCGCTGTGTGTGACGCTGTGTGACAGGGTGACAGTGACTGCTGAGATCATTATACAGGTCACTACTGCTGGGCAGGACACATCGCTGTGTGTGACGCTGTGTGACAGGGTGACAGTGACTGCTGAGATCATTATACAGGTGGCTACTGCTGGGCAGGACACATCGCTGTGTGTGACACTGTGTGACAGGGTGACAGTGACTGCTGAGATCATTATACAGGAGGCTACTGCTGGGCAGGACACATCGCTGTGTGTGACGCTGTGTGACAGGGTGACAGTGACTGGTGAGATCATTATACAGGTGGCTACTGCTGGGCAGGACACATCGCTGTGTGTGACGCTGTGCGACAGGGTGACAGTGACTGCTGAGATCATTATACAGGTGGCTACTGCTGGGCAGGACACATCGCTGTGTGTGACACTGTGTGACAGGGTGACAGTGACTGGTGAGATTGTGAAGCCCCACAGGTGTTGTGTCGGTGCATTACCTTCAGGGACTCCACGTAGCTGGATCTGGTCACAGGTAGGAGATCTTCTTCTTGTCGTGACGCCACTCTCAGTATTGCGGCCAGTAGGGACCGCCACTGCAGGTTGAGGGTCGCCTGGGGCTGATGGTATGTGCAGTTAGTTGGAATAGCCTCCTGAGAGTGAGGCAAGCCCCAGGGCCCGATGTAGATGCGTAGTACTACAAGTCGCAGAATGACTCACACAGGCAGAACTGTCTTTCAAGGGCTTTACTCACATTTGATGGCAGGGTGAGTAGCCCGGGCGTAGCTGAGATGAACCAGGTGGGAACCAGGTATCCTTCAGGCTGACTTTATGAGGGTGACTACCAACTCGCCTTCCTTAGCCCTTGGTGGTTTGGGGTGACCCCGACTTTGAGTCCCTATGGGGGTCACCCAGGGAAGATGCTGCAGCCTCTCTCCCCTTCGTTCGCCGTGTGCTTGTCGCCTGGGCCAGATCACTCCAGCTTCTTGCCTCCTGTGAGCTATGGGCCCTAACTGTGGCTACGTGGCTGCGGCTTTTTGTGGTGTTGTGGCGTGGGCTTTGAGAGCCCCACACCGGCAGGTTTAGCAAAAGAAAGCTGGATCTATCTCCGCTTCGGGATCTGCCGCCCGTTTGGGCCTGGTGCTCTCTAGCAGTCTCCTTACTTCCCACTCCGTTGCTCTCTCTCTAGCTGAAGATGGATTTCGGGTAGCACTCCTAGTTGACCGTTCTCCCCCGTCAGTAGCCACTGCGCGGGCGCTGTTAGACAGCAACAGCCCCACAGGTCTGCTCCTCACTGAGCCCTATGGAGTTCTCTGCTCTAACTGACTCACTGCTCCTCCTCTCCTGTTCTTGCCTACGCCACCTAGCAACCAGACTCTCCACCACACCCCTTGAGAGGAGATGGAGGCTTTTAACCCCCTGCCACTATTCCAGTGGAGGTATAGGCTTTGCCCCCTCCTGGGATCCCCAGGGGTCCTCTCATGGGTACATGTGTGAGACCTGATCACTATGCGCCTGTGTTCCACACCCCTGTCAGCCTTCTGGATTACCTGTATTGTCCTGTCCCCAGCATGGGTGCAGTACTCAGTGGTGCCTGACCAGGTCAGGGGCGCCACATTCCCCTTTAGTTATCACCAGCACGTCCTCGGGCTGCAAGACAACATTTTAAAATGCATAAAACATTAAAACATGTAAAACATTTAAAAGCACCAGGTACCATACATCACCACCCTCCACCCACAAGTCCGTTAACCCACCCAAAACCCTCTCACGTTGGCCGCGGCTTCAGCCACTTCTGGCAGGATGTGGAGGCGGCTTACATGGGCTGGTGGTTTTCAGGGTATACCTGGCCTGGTGGATCCGCGCCTTCAGCCTCTTCTGGCAGGATGCAGAGGCGGCCTCCACAGTTGGTGCTGACCAGGTACCCTCCTTGTGGTGGTGAGCCAAGGCCCCATAAACAGGCGTGCTCTCTGGTTGCAGGTGAGCCAAGGCCCTATATACGGACGGGCTCCTCCTGGTTGCAGACGAGCCAAGCCCCTAAACAGGCTGACTCTGGTGGCGGTGGTGCCCTCTGGTGTAACTATTTACACTGCGAGAGTTTGTGGCTATAGCCAGTTCATAGCCTTAAGGTTTATGGTTTTCTCACAATAGTTTTTGTGGGCACATGCTTAAACGTGAACGTTGCAAAACAAAACTTTCAAACTGGTCGAAACAGTAACTTCTTACTTTCCTTTACTTTACTTTACTCCTCTTTACCAGGGCTTGAGCCTGTATGGCGGTGGCACCTGCTGCTTTCCTGCTCTTTATCGTCGTCTGTGGTCGTTTCATCTGTAGGTTCCTTGTCTTTTCTTTCTTGATCTTCATCTGTGTCTCTATCTCTGTCTTTTCTTTCTTGTAGCATGGGGTGGCTGTAAGGTTTGCTGGTACATAGTGCTACGTCAAGCGCGTACAGTCCTCTCTCGCCTTGATGCATGGTAAACTGTACTGAATCCCCCATCTTTAGGTTTCTGCCAGGGTGTCCTCTAGGCAGATGAGCGCTCACATCTCTTCGGTTGACAAATATCCCTTCCTTCACACCAGGTGCTACAATGAATCCATATCCACTTTTCAAATTGAAATCCTCCACTACTCCTCTGCAAAGGGGTCCTCTGACCTGGGCTTTGGCTCTTCTCAGGAACCTTTTCTCCTGTAGATCTCTGGCTGTGACTTCTCTCTGCTCTGGAGACTGTGGTGCAGGGGACAGCGTTGTTCTATTACGACGCCTTGTCTTGCGGCTTGAACTCTGCGTGGTACAGCTTGCAAACTCCCAGGTGAGACTTTTAGGCAGATCTTCGTCAGCGGACGGTGTCAGGTCTTCCTCATCCCAACGGGAATAGGGCAACATCTCTGGCTCTGAGTATAGATCCACTGCTGGTGGCTCCGGAGTCAGCTCCTCAGCTTCCTGGCCTCCTCTCCCCCTTAGTTCTTCGCTGCACTCTGGTTGTGGCAGTGCTGGGGATGGGCTTTCTTCAGCTGGTCTGGGCGGTGGACTCTCTGGCGCGGCTGCAGGGGTTACCTGAATCTCCTTGGGGGTATGCGGAGGGAGCAGATACCGATCCACCATCTCTTGTGGGAACTGGGCCTCTAGGTCAGCCTTCAGCTTCCAGTATTCGGGGTCCTCTCCTATCAGGGTCTTCCTAGCAGGGACCTCTATGGACTGGGGAGCGGTGTCTGCTCTGGCCTTGCAGGCCGGGGTAAACGATGAGGTAATCTCTTCTTGGCGGGCCGCGCCTGGCATGGCGGCGGCCTGGTCTTGGCGGGCCGCGCCCTGGATGGCGGCGGCCTGGTCTTGGCGGGCCGCGCCCTGGATGGCGGCGGCCTGGTCTTGGCGGGCCGCGCCTGGCATGGCGGCGGCCTGGTCTTGGCGGGCCGCGCCCTGGCTGGCGGCGGCCTGGTCTTGGCGGGCCGGGCCTGGCATGGCGGCGGCCTGGATCTGTGTCGCTGTTGCAGGGGGCTCTGTGCAGGCTGGGCTGGACGTCGCTGCAGCAGTCTGGGCTTGGCGGGCCGCGCCTGGCGTGGCTGCGGCCTGGTTCAGCACCTCACTTGCGGCGCGGACGAGCGTTGCTGCGGCGGTGGGGTCTCGGCGGGCCGGGCCTAGCAGGGCGGCGGCCTGGGTCAGCGTTACGCCTGCGACGCGGATGAGGGTCGCGGTGGCAGCCGATTCTTTGCGGGCCGGACTGGGCGTTGCTGCAGGGACCGGGTCTTGGTGGGCCGAGCAGGGCATCGCTGCGGCCGCTGGGGCTTGGAAGGCCGCACCTGGCGTGGCTGCGGCCTGCTTCAGCGTCGCCGCACCGGACGCCTCTTCGGGGACCGCGGGCGTGGCAGCAGGGGTCGGGGCACTTGCGCTGGCCGGGGCATCACTCGACTCACCCACCGGTGGCAGCATCGGGGTCTGCGTCATCGCCGTCCTGTCTGGCACTCGGCGCGCGGCTCTCCTTTCATAGGCCCGAACCGCCGCGGTCATCTCCAGCATTTCCATTCGTTCTTCCCGGATCTGCTCCACAACCCGGTTCTCCAGTCGGTCGCAGAACTGGGCCAGCTCCCGATACCACCAGGCAGCGGAGCCCGGTTCTGGATTTCTGCGGTCAGACGCCATTTCTTCTGCGCCCTCTTCTGCACGACTCTCCAGCTGTGGACTCGCCGTTGCCTCTGATAGCAAGCTGTTCAGTTTCTGCTCTGCCTCTTTCAGCAGCTCCTCTCCCAGCAGCAGGCTTGTGGCTTCCTTTCTGTCCCGACGTCTCTGGACGCTTCCACTCTCATAGCTGGCAAGGTCAGAACTCTGCAGGGGATCTCTGGGTAGCCACACCTCTTCGTGGGCGGTAACTTCTCCCAGCGCGGGCTGCTGTTGTTTTTCAGCGCGCTTTTCATGGTGGCAATATGGCGGCGCTTCCAATTTTCCAAGCGGACCGCCCAGGCACATGGTCACCTGTCTGAACAGGTCTAGTCCTTATCCTGTTCGTGACGCCAGATGTGAAGCCCCACAGGTGTTGTGTCGGTGCATTACCTTCAGGGACTCCACGTAGCTGGATCTGGTCACAGGTAGGAGATCTTCTTCTTGTCGTGACGCCACTCTCAGTATTGCGGCCAGTAGGGACCGCCACTGCAGGTTGAGGGTCGCCTGGGGCTGATGGTATGTGCAGTTAGTTGGAATAGCCTCCTGAGAGTGAGGCAAGCCCCAGGGCCCGATGTAGATGCGTAGTACTACAAGTCGCAGAATGACTCACACAGGCAGAACTGTCTTTCAAGGGCTTTACTCACATTTGATGGCAGGGTGAGTAGCCCGGGCGTAGCTGAGATGAACCAGGTGGGAACCAGGTATCCTTCAGGCTGACTTTATGAGGGTGACTACCAACTCGCCTTCCTTAGCCCTTGGTGGTTTGGGGTGACCCCGACTTTGAGTCCCTATGGGGGTCACCCAGGGAAGATGCTGCAGCCTCTCTCCCCTTCGTTCGCCGTGTGCTTGTCGCCTGGGCCAGATCACTCCAGCTTCTTGCCTCCTGTGAGCTATGGGCCCTAACTGTGGCTACGTGGCTGCGGCTTTTTGTGGTGTTGTGGCGTGGGCTTTGAGAGCCCCACACCGGCAGGTTTAGCAAAAGAAAGCTGGATCTATCTCCGCTTCGGGATCTGCCGCCCGTTTGGGCCTGGTGCTCTCTAGCAGTCTCCTTACTTCCCACTCCGTTGCTCTCTCTCTAGCTGAAGATGGATTTCGGGTAGCACTCCTAGTTGACCGTTCTCCCCCGTCAGTAGCCACTGCGCGGGCGCTGTTAGACAGCAACAGCCCCACAGGTCTGCTCCTCACTGAGCCCTATGGAGTTCTCTGCTCTAACTGACTCACTGCTCCTCCTCTCCTGTTCTTGCCTACGCCACCTAGCAACCAGACTCTCCACCACACCCCTTGAGAGGAGATGGAGGCTTTTAACCCCCTGCCACTATTCCAGTGGAGGTATAGGCTTTGCCCCCTCCTGGGATCCCCAGGGGTCCTCTCATGGGTACATGTGTGAGACCTGATCACTATGCGCCTGTGTTCCACACCCCGGTCAGCCTTCTGGATTACCTGTATTGTACTGTCCCCAGCATGGGTGCAGTACTCAGTGGTGCCTGACCAGGTCAGGGGCGCCACAAGATCATTATACAGGTGGCTACTGCTGGGCAGGACACATCGCTGTGTGTGACGCTGTGTGACAGGGTGACAGTGACTGCTGAGATCATTATACAGGTGGCTACTGCTGGGCAGGACACATCGCTGTGTGTGACGCTGTGTGACAGGGTGACAGTGACTGCTGAGATCATTATACAGGTGGCTACTGCTGGGCAGGACACATCGCTGTGTGTGACGCTGTGTGACAGGGTGACAGTGACTGCTGAGATCATTATACAGGTGGCTACTGCTGGGCAGGACACATCGCTGTGTGTGACGCTGTGTGACAGGGTGACAGTGACTGCTGAGATCATTATACAGGTCACTACTGCTGGGCAGGACACATCGCTGTGTGTGACACTGTGTGACAGGATCACAGTGACTGCTGAGATCATTATACAGGTGGCTACTGCTGGGCAGGACACATCGCTGTGTGTGACGCTGTGTGACAGGATCACAGGGACTGCTGAGATCATTATACAGGAGGCTACTGCTGGGCAGGACACATCGCTGTGTGTGACACTGTGTGACAGGGTGACAGTGACTGCTGAGATCGTTATACAAGGTGGCTACTGCTGGGCAGGACACATCGCTGTGTGTGACGCTGTGTGACAGGGTGACAGTGACTGCTGAGATCATTATACAGGTCACTACTGCTGGGCAGGACACATCGCTGTGTGTGACACTGTGTGACAGGATCACAGTGACTGCTGAGATCATTATACAGGTGGCTACTGCTGGGCAGGACACATCGCTGTGTGTGACGCTGTGTGACAGGGTGACAGTGACTGCTGAGATCATTATACAGGTGGCTACTGCTGGGCAGGACACATCGCTGTGTGTGACACTGTGTGACAGGGTGACAGTGACTGCTGAAATCATTATACAGGTCACTACTGCTGGGCAGGACACATCGCTGTGTGTGACGCTGTGTGACAGGATCACAGTGACTGCTGAGATCATTATACAGGTGGCTACTGCTGGGCAGGACACATCGCTGTGTGTGACACTGTGTGACAGGGTGACAGTGACTGCTGAGATCATTATACAGGTCACTACTGCTGGGCAGGACACATCGCTGTGTGTGACGCTGTGTGACAGGGTGACAGTGACTGCTGAGATCATTATACAGGTGGCTACTGCTGGGCAGGACACATCGCTGTGTGTGACGCTGTGTGACAGGGTGACAGTGACTGCTGAGATCATTATACAGGAGGCTACTGCTGGGCAGGACACATCGCTGTGTGTGACGCTGTGTGACAGGGTGACAGTGACTGCTGAGATCATTATACAGGTCACTACTGCTGGGCAGGACACATCGCTGTGTGTGACACTGTGTGACAGGGTGACAGTGACTGCTGAGATCATTATACAGGTCACTACTGCTGGGCAGGACACATCGCTGTGTGTGACACTGTGTGACAGGGTGACAGTGACTGCTGAGATCATTATACAGGTCACTACTGCTGGGCAGGACACATCGCTGTGTGTGACGCTGTGTGACAGGGTGACAGTGACTGCTGAGATCATTATACAGGTGGCTGCTGCTGGGCAGGACACATCGCTGTGTGTGACACTGTGTGACAGGGTGACAGTGACTGCTGAGATCATTATACAGGTCACTACTGCTGGGCAGGACACATCGCTGTGTGTGACACTGTGTGACAGGGTGACAGTGACTGCTGAGATCATTATACAGGGTGGCTACTGCTGGGCAGGACACATCGCTGTGTGTGACACTGTGTGAGAGGGTGACAGTGACTGCTGAGATCATTATACAGGTGGCTACTGCTGGGCAGGACACATCGCTGAGTGTGACGCTGTGTGACAGGGTGACAGTCACTGCTGAGATCATTATACAGGTGGCTACTGCTGGGCAGGACACATCGCTGTGTGTGA